>NC_083590.1:49727147-49789647 GCF_027579695.1 Neoarius graeffei | reverse complement strand
CATGTACCGTATTTTCTGGACTATAAGCCGCTACTTTTTTCCTAGGTTTTGAACCATGCGGCTTATACAAAGGTGCGGCTATTCTGTGGATTTTTCTTCCACCGCTAGGGGCGCTCTAACCGGAAGTAGAATCAAAAATAAGATAGACGAAAAATCAATGCAAAGAAGAATTAGCAGATCTTTAGCAGATAGAACACGCACGACAAATTACTAACTGGTAATTATTTTCAAATCCAGCGAAGATGATTAAAGTGACTTGTGGTTTCAAACACAGGAGAAATGAAGGTAAATAAATACCGGTTATTTTCTCTTGGTTCTGTTCCGTTTTAATCAGCAAAGTTGCTGCCGTGTTAAAAGGCACTGTTCGGAAAGAATCTGTTCAGGTACATACATGTACATTTACAGTACAAAATCGTTCTGTACATGCAGTAAATATCTACATGGATATCTGCGGCTTATAGCCCGGTGCGGCTTGTATATCTTTTTTTTTATTTTATTTTTTTTTTTAAATAGAGCGGATGCGGCTTATATACAGGTGCGCTCTATAGTCCAGAAAATACGGTAAATATATAAAAAAAAAAAGACAACAGTTTTTTTTTTTGTTGTTGTTGTTTTTTTTTTTTTTAATCTACTGCAGCTCAGATTGTAGGAAAAGTGGTTTGTAAGGCCCTATTTTTCAAAATTTTCCTGGGGGTTATCCCTCCCAGACACACACCCACCCACCCACCCCGGTTGGCTTTGGGTGCCTTTGGCGTCCTCGCATACCTTTTGTCTTGTTTTCTGCTTTTTTGATGACCACCCACTCTCATCCCTGATCATATTTGTTTGTACAAATTGCACTTCCCTATGGATGAGAGTGGCTGCACCACGGCATTTAGCGTTAAATTTGGAGTGGAAAATTTGGGAGAAGCCCCCTCTTTTAAGTCTGGAGTGATCCTTATTAAGCAGGTGTGTTTCAGTTAGGAATGCTATGCCTGTTTGCAGCTTTGATAAATGAGAACACCTTACTACGCTTTACTGGGTGGTCAAGTCCTTTGGTGTTCCAGTTTGTAAATTTAATGTTTACCTGCCCTGAACTACTAATATTAGGGGTCGCCATATTCTGGTATCCGAAATGACCTGACAGCAGCCTGCCTAGAAACAGCCTGATCGTAGAGCCTTTTCACAAGTGACAGATCTCTGTTTAGACATTGTACAATTAACATCGATAATAGAAAATATAAAACCAACAAAAAATTCAAAACCACAGAATCAAGCACATCATTCACAAAACCCCTTTGCTGGCCTCTCCCCAAACGAAAGGCTGCATGCCCCTCCAGTCGTACACCATCGCACCGCATAACCTCGTGAGACCGAGTCTCACCAAAACTATATGAATAACAGAATAACATGTTGCAGCTAATCTTAACTGTAATCAAATACAGTACACACTCAATAAATTTCCACTCTAGCACCTCCCACTTTGTGAGTAATCTTAACAAACATAGACAAAGTCTCGGAACCAACCAGTCATGCGCTATCATGGCCGTAACAGTTCAAAACCAACATTAAATATATAATTGGATTTCTGCTGGTACATACTGGACACAATAGAACAACATTAAATTTCTATGGAGTTTCCAGATCGTCCAGTTATGTGGTTATTAAGAAAATCTCATCTCATTATCTCTAGCCGCTTTATCCTTCTACAGGGTCGCAGGCAAGCTGGAGCCTATCCCAGCTGACTACGGGCGAAAGGCGGGGTACACCCTGGACAAGTCGCCAGGTCATCACAGGGCTGACACATAGACACAGACAACCATTCACACCTACGGTCAATTTAGAGTCACCAGTTAACCTAACCTGCATGTCTTTGGACTGTGGGGGAAACCGGAGCACCCGGAGGAAACCCACGCGGACACGGGGAGAACATGCAAACTCCACACAGAAAGGCCCTCGCCGGCCACGGGGCTCGAACCCAGGACCTCCTTGCTGTGAGGCGACAGCGCTAACCACTACACCACCGTGCCGCCTATTAAGAAAATGAAACAAGAAAATGTTTTTTTAAGTTAACAAAATAAATATTTTTAGTTCATAAAGAATAGGAAAATGTTGCAGTGTGGGGTTTTTTTTTGGGGGGGGGGGCAATTTTTTTTTTTTTTTCAAAAAAAGTATCATGGGGGAAAATTGAATCGTAAACCCAATATCATAAATCGAATCGTGAATTGGTTGAATCATTACATGCCTAATGCTTGCGATCAAATAATTAAATGGATTCAAGTCCAGCATGAATAGGAAGTACTAGTGAAGTTTTTTTCATCTATTTTAATGGTATTTATTTTTGAAGATCATTAAGGTGCCAGGGTGGCACGGTGGTGTAGTGGTTAGCGCTGTCGCCTCACAGCAAGAAGGTCCTGGGTTCGAGCCCCGGGGCCGGTGAGGGCCTTTCTGTGCGGAGTTTGCATGTTCTCCCCGTGTCCGCGTGGGTTTCCTCCGGGTGCTCCGGTTTCCCCCACAGTCCAAAGACATGCAGGTTAGGTTAACTGGTGACTCTAAATTGACCGTAGGTGAGAATGTGAGTGTGAATGGTTGTCTGTGTGTCGGCCCTGTGATGACCTGGCGACTTGTCCAGGGTGTACCCCGCCTTTCGCCCATAGTCAGCTGGGATAGGCTCCAGCTTGCCTGCGACCCTGTAGAACAGGATAAAGCGGCTAGAGATGATGAGATGAGATTAAGGTGCCATTGGGACACTTTTTTTTTTTTTTTTTTTTTAATTTTGCATAAAATGTTCCCTTTTTCACACAGTGGTATGCTCCCAGAGGCAATAATCCCACCATCTGAAGAGCACAGTTACGCCCAGTGGCTGGAGGAGCACGACCATGCTATGCCAAATGAGAACCAAGAAAACCATCATTTAAAAGCGCAAGGAAAAGGTGAGAGTCGGTGGTCTATTTTGGTAGATTGTTTTGAGCTTGGTTGGTCCATTTTAATGACTGAACTACACAGATCAAATTTAGCTTCAGGCTCAGTGTTGATGCACAAAGGGTCTTTGTGGCCACAGGTTTTTTACTCAGCTGAGGAGAAGCTACAAAAAACAACAGTAATATGAAGACCAAGATCAGTTATTAAATGGGGAAAATCCGGTGTGGCTCCTGCTTGCTGCCTGCTTGTGCATCATACTGTTATAGAGTATCCAATCTCTGAATTTTGACTATAATGCCTTGTATTTGTGTCTTATTGAATTATAGATCCTCAGAATATCAACCAGTGTGGTGTAGATGAAAGACACTGTTCTCTTTGTCAGCAGCAGGGTGATGCCAAACCCACTGTAAGTTAGTCATAATATTATTTTTTAGTGTTGCACCGATACCAGTATCGGGCGGGGCCCCGATCTGGCACTAAAATGGTGGTATCAGTATTGGCGAGTAGCAAGAAATAGGGCGCCGATACCATTTACCGATGCTAGTATGACACTTGAACGCAGCCTTCTCTCTCCCGACACTCACTACACTGTGTTGTGTGATCACACGTGATCACTGTGCATGCCTGCCAAGCAGCTATTGCTATTGACCTGCTCCAGACCAATGAGAGCGGGCCAATAGCCGCTCTTAACCAATGCAGGGGCAGCTTTTTCATGCGGAGGAAAAACAAACCACGAGAAGAAAATGTCGGCGGTCTGGATATATTTCAGCATAGAAACTCCGGCGAGTACAATGGCTACATGCAAGATTTGCGGCCTGAAAGTTTCGAGAGGTGGAGTTAAATTGGCCAGTTTCAATACCTCGAGCCTGATAAAACATTTGAAGACGAAACATGTGAACGAACACAGAGTTTCTACTGGATTCACTTTGTATTAGTCTTTTTCCTGTTTCACAAAGGGAAGCAGCAGCCTGACAAAGCCATGATAGCAATGATTTTACATCCAAGTATGCAGCTCTTCATATATATATATATATATATATATATATACACTCACCGGCCACTTTATTAGGTACACCTGTCCAACTGCTCGTTAACACTTAATTTCTAATCAGCCAATCACATGGCGGCAACTCAGTGCATTTAGGCATGTAGACATGGTCAAGACAATCTCCTGCAGTTCAAACCGAGCATCAGTATGGGGAAGAAAGGTGATTTGAGTGACTTTGAACGTGGCATGGTTGTTGGTGCCAGAAGGGCTGGTCTGAGTATTTCAGAAACTGCTGATCTACTGGGATTTTCACGCACAACCATCTCTAGGGTTTACAGAGAATGGTCCGAAAAAGAAAAAATATCCAGTGAGCGGCAGTTCTGTGGGCGGAAATGCCTTGTTGATGCCAGAGGTCAGAGGAGAATGGCCAGACTGGTTCGAGCTGATAGAAAGGCAACAGTGACTCAAATAACCACCCGTTACAACCAAGGTAGGCAGAAGAGCATCTCTGAACGCACAGTACGTCGAACTTTGAGGCAGATGGGCTACAGCAGCAGAAGACCACGCCGGGTGCCACTCCTTTCAGCTAAGAACAGGAAACTGAGGCTACGATTTGCACAAGCTCATCGAAATTGGACAATAGAAGATTGGAAAAACGTTGCCTGGTCTGATGAGTCTCGATTTCTGCTGCGACATTCGAATGGTAGGGTCAGAATTTGGCATCAACAACATGAAAGCATGGATCCATCCTGCCTTGTATCAACGGTTCAGGCTGGTGGTGGTGGTGTAATGGTGTGGGGAATATTTTCTTGGCACTCTTTGGGCCCCTTGGTACCAATTGAGCATCGTTGCAACGCCACAGCCTACCTGAGTATTGTTGCTGACCATGTCCATCCCTTTATGACCACAATGTACCCAACTTCTGATGGCTACTTTCAGCAGGATAATGCGCCATGTCATAAAGCTGGAATCATCTCAGACTGGTTTCTTGAACATGACAATGAGTTCACTGTACTCAAATGGCCTCCACAGTCACCAGATCTCAATCCAATAGAGCATCTTTGGGATGTGGTGGAACGGGAGATTCGCATCATGGATGTGCAGCCGACAAATCTGCGCCAACTGTGTGATGCCATCATGTCAATATGGACCAAACTCTCTGAGGAATGCTTCTAGCATCTTGTTGAATCTATGCCACGAAGAATTGAGGCAGTTCTGAAGGCAAAAGGGGGTCCAACCCGTTACTAGCATGGTGTACCTAATAAAGTGGCCGGTGAGTGTGTGTGTGTGTGTGTGTGTGTGTGTATATATATATATATATATATATACACACACACACACATATTTCAAACGGAGTGGTATCGGTATGGTATCGGTATCGGCCGGTACTGCACAGCCAGGTATCGGTATCGGGGCCAAAAAAATGGTATCGGTGCAACACTATTATTTTTATACATTAGATACTTTCTGTAAGCAGCTGTTAACTGTGTTTACAGGATGCAGGCAGGCTGCTGTACCTGGGCCAAAATGAGTGGGCTCATGTGAACTGCTGCATCTGGTCGGCTGAGGTGCAAGAAGTCAGAGGTGCGTTGTTGCATGTGCACAGTGCCGTAGCCAGAGGACGTTTCATGGTAAGTACGACTTTATTTCAGTTCAAACTAGTTTGCATTCAGAACCAAAGGCAACTGTAGCCTTCGAAGCAGTGCATTATCATCGGTGGCTGACACCGGAAACAAATTCTTCTTTCGTTTCTCTGCAGCGTTGTGAGCGGTGTAGCCAGCATGGGGCAACAGTGGGCTGCTGCCTCTCTTCCTGCCAGAGTAATTACCACTTCATGTGTGCTCGTGCCAGCCATTGTGTCTTTCAGAGCGATAAGAAGGTCTACTGTTACAAACACCGTGACCTCATCAGCAACAAGGTTTTGTGTCGAGTCAAATCGTTCCCATTTCTTCACCCACAGGCTTGCATTCTGTCAATTAAAAAGAACGATTTCCTTTTTTATAGGTGATGAATGGATTTGAGGTTCTCAGACGAGTTTATGTCGATTTTGAAGGCATTAACCTTCGAAGGAAGTTTCTAACCGGCTTGGAACCAGAGTCCATTAATGTAATGATTGGTATGTAAACCAGTCAGATTTTAATCTAAATAAGAAACTGTTAAATTCTACACCACTTCTCCTGATGAAGACATCATTCACTTGACCAATAAACCTGTATTAGTAGCAGCTTAAGTGCATCAAATAGATTTTTCCAAGCGACCTGCATATATCATAACCTTATTTCGTTTTTTCTTCCATAATAGGCTCTTTACAGATACACAGATTGGGTGTACTGACAGAGTTGTCTGCAAATGCAGGAAAATTGTATCCTGTGGGTTACCAGTAAGTAATATAATAAAACATTATACAGTAAGCCCTCAGTATTCGCGGGGGTTAGGGACCGAACATGGCCGCGAATCAGCCAAAATCGCGAATACTTGTAAACACCCCCCCCCCCCCCCCCCAGTGATGAGCCACTGCCGCAAAACTCTTCCCTTCCTTTAGCATATTGAGAAGTCCTACCTTCTCCTGCAGCGTCATTACCTTCTTCTGGCGCTTAGGTTCCTTGGCAGGAGCCTTATGCCGCTTTTCCACTACAAACGCGGCTGAGTCGGGCTGAGCCGTGCCGTGCTGAGTCGGGCTGAGTGGGGCTGTTGGAGTTGCATTTCGACTACAACCGCGCTGAACCGTGCTGGCTGGAAGTGGGTGGACACATTGGGTGGAGTTAGCGAAAGTGGGTGGACGTCAGGTGATGTCGTTAAGCAGCGCAAACAGTGACATCAGTGAGCTTTTAAGCGGTAGTCTCACGACCCGAATAGTAAACAATAAACATGGAGGACATGGAGTCGTTAGTGTTGCTGGTCTTGGTGCTGTGGCTTGTTGTCACCGACAACGCGGACAGATACTGGCAAGAGCGTATAGATGAGGCGAGGCGCATAAGGCTTCAGAAATTCTCGTAATCCTTCTCCTTCCGGGTTTGCGGTGTTTACAGATCCCAGCGCGCTCGCGGGGCGTGTGTGGGCATGTGAGGACACTCCTCCTCACCAATCAGTGCACAGGGGAGTGTCTGCTCACGCCCCCAGCCTCACTCGGCTCGCTTCAGCCCCACTCCAAAACGGTGCGAGTTTTAGGGGCTAAGCAGGGCTGAAGCGAGCGGAGTCGTGCTGGTTTTTGGTAGTCGAAACGCGAGCCGTGTCGGGCTGAAGCGAGCTGAAAAAGGGTAGTGGAAAAGGGCCATTAGAAGATGCAGAGCGTTTAGGAGCCATTGTAGGGCGTAAAAATACCAAGAACGCACAACACGTGAACAAGTCTGAACTACGGGAACCGCGAGACTGTACTGTACAATGCGCTCATTTGTATCAGCCAATGAGCAGCAGCCCGCCATTCAAACTTCAGCCAATAGCGAGCGAGCATTCGGCTCCGAGAACGTAGCAGTGCGTAAACGTTCGATATGTTCGCCGCAAATGACCACGAATCGCTGAGATTTCCGCGAATGTATAGGAGATGTGTTCTATATAAAATCCCGCGAATATGTGAATTCGCGAATACTGAACCGCGAATAGGTGGGGGTCTACTGTATTGCTTTAACATTTTTAACAAGAATGACCATGTGTACTGGTTGTACATAGTGTGCAAGTTGGATAAATACGTCTGTATGGTAAAATGAAAGGAAATATAAATTACTGTACATTTGTACAGTTCAGCCCATTTTGTATTGTGTTTATCCAATCGGTCTCCATACTGTTACACCCCTCTTTTAGCGTATTGCTAGAAAGATCTTAACAACTAGCAGTATTTTTCAGATGGTCATTGCTGTCGTTTTTAGGTGCACCCGGTGGTACTGGAGCACGGTCAACCCACGAAAGCTGTGCAAGTACACCTGCAGAGTGACTGACGTACAACCGTCGTCACTAAGGAAAGCGCCATATCAAGCGCACAACCGGGAAGAGAACTGCACTATTGCACACAGCCCAAAACAACATGAAGGTGAGTTTCTTTTAAGCTTCACATATTGGGTATTTTTTTTTTTTATTATAAAGTTAAATTAATTTAAGGGATAAATATAAATAAAACACTTTGTATCCAGGTTTCTGTGAGGCTGCTTTGTGTCAGTGTCCATTGTTAAAAGTGCTATGTAAATAAAATTTAAATACATTATTACAATTTAAGTTCATTTTCATCTGCTATGCATGATGATTAGTGTTGGTTTATAGGGACGTAACTGCAGTAGAATTGTGTCTCCATTTTTTGCAAAGCTTTTCAGCTTGTGAAGCAAATAAGCAGGTCCTCAGAACAAAATACAAGCTTATTCCTTTCTGCCTGGTGCTGATAAGCAGTTATATTAATTCAGATCTCAAATGATATCCTGCCAGGGCAGGTACTGCCAGGTCAAGGCAAATCATTGAAAAATCTCATCTCATTATCTCTAGCCGCTTTATCCTTCTACAGGGTCGCAGGCAAGCTGGAGCCTATCCCAGCTGACTACGGGCGAAAGGCGGGGTACACCCTGGACAAGTCGCCAGGTCATCACAGGGCTGACACATAGACACAGACAACCATTCACACTCACATTCACACCTACGGTCAATTTAGAGTCACCAGTTAACCTAACCTGCATGTCTTTGGACTGTGGGGGAAACCGGAGCACCCGGAGGAAACCCACGCGGACACGGGGAGAACATGCAAACTCCGCACAGAAAGGCCCTCGCCGGCCCCGGGGCTCGAACCCAGGACCTTCTTGCTGTGAGGCGACAGCGCTAACCACTACACCACCGTGCCGCCCTCATTGAAAAATGATGTACTTTTTAAGCAACAGCTTATATTGTTACTCATAAATAGGAAATGTGTTCCATGTTTTGTTCAAGTCTGTTCCGTATTGTCTCCTAGTAGTAAGTGCTGGTGATGGGACTTGGTTCAATTCTGTCAAATGGTGCTAGTGATCACTGCATGAATCAGACCTGAAACTGGCTAAAAGCACTTTTATGAAGATGTCAAGACTGCACTGCAAAGAATTAATAAAGAAGTTCAGGGCTTGACTGTTGCAATTTCACATGGATGGCCTGGGGTGGGTGTTTTTTTTTTTTTTTTTTACCGTATTTTTCGGACTACAAGTCGCACTTTTTTTCATGGTTCGGCTGGCCATGCGACTTGTACTCCGGTGCGACATATATATGTTTTTTTTTTTTTTCACCGCGGAATAACTGGAGCTGATGCTGAGTCTGACGACAGCCACGCAGAAGAGGAAACGGCGCTTCATCTGCCGCTGGAGTTGGCAGAGTTGTTCAGAAGCGACACCGAGGATGAGGAATTCAATGGATTTGCTGATTTGGAGTGAAATCATCAGCTTGATAAACTTGATTGACCTGTGTTTTATTATTAATGATAGGGCTATAGTTATTTAAATAAGTTATGTAATGATTTTAGGCAGTGCTTAATTTGTGAAGTGGGAGGTCCCGGAACGCAGGAGGTGGGTGGGTCCGGCGACTCAAAAAAAAAAAAAAGGCGGGGGATGGTTTACTATAACTTTACGCACATGCGCTTATTGTGTGTGTAAAATAATAATAATAATATCAGACATTATGATCTTAGAAAACGCTTTAGTGACAGTTACAGACAGTAATATGTCGTGATATTATATTATAAAATAATTTTTATTAGTCTATATATTAAATTATATATTACATTTATCTTCTAAAATAACAGACTGTACTCATCACAACCGGTTTATTTCACCATTGGAGATCAGACCACACAAGACATGAGTTAAATGACTCATTTTAAGGATTTAAGTAGGGGATTTAAAAGCGTTTTTTTTTTTGTTTTTTTTTGTTTTTTTCCACTAGACGGTTGTTTTTACTACCGTACCTGTCTTTGGAGATGATATACCTATAGCCTACTTGACCTCTGATTTGATGAAATAAAATTCGACAAAAATGAAGAATGACTCTCCTCGATGATGACTACAGCTTTAATAACAGATGAAAGAGCCATGGGGCGATAATAAGCCCTACTGGTAAAAATATTCTAAAAGCAAACTGATTAATGCATCAGTAATAGGCTACTAATATTAGTTATAATAATAATATAGGCTATTAGTAATAACAATAGTGATAGTATTAAAGATAGTAGTAGATATTTAAAATAATCAGACTAGGCTACTTACAGGGCAAAGGGCGCGTTATCACTGCTCAGCTGTTCGGTTATTAAATAAACAATGCAGTCGCGCAGTAACCACGCACCGCTTATCAGATACAATCACACATTCTATGGATAGAATAACCCTTCAAAAAAGTGCGACTTGTAGTCCGGTGCGACGTATATATGTTTTTTTTCGTCTTCATAATGCATTTTTTGGCTGATGCGACTTAAACTCCGGAGCGACGTATAGTCCGGAAAATACAGTAATTATTTTATTTTATTTTTTTAAACTCCTCTTCCAGAACAGTTCTACCTTAATTCAGCACTTTTGGACCAGAGGAACTTTTCATAGTTCTTAGAACTGTTGGAGAAAGTACCCACTTTTTTTTTTTTTTTTTTTTGAGTGTCCACACTGCAGGAACTGAGGATGATCGTAGTTCTTTGTATGCTGCTTTGGGGGACTTTTTTAGCTCCTACTTCAGGATAGGTACTCTCCCAGTACAAGAGGAACCTTGAGTAATGTAGGTATATGGTGATTTGTTCCAAACATAAGTGTATGGTAATTGATTCAACACATGAGCCAGTGCAGCACCGGCATCTGCCATTTTTAAAAATCCACGTAAAACATTAGCTGTGTAAACTGTTCCTAATGTTAGTATTTTAAAAATGGGGGGAAAAACACCACAGACAAATGGACCGACAGTGAAGTCTGGGCTTCCCGTTGTATGTCAAGCAGAAGTGATGTTGCTACATGAACTTTCGGCCAGCTTAATGTCACTTTAGCATTCATGCTGGCGGTGTGAATGCCAACGGGGGGAAAAAGCCGTTGGAAGTATGTAGTTCTCGGGGGAGTAATCCATTGGATAGTCCTTCTCAATGAGTCCCTAGAACTGTTGGTCTGAAAGCACCTATTGTTCTCAAAACACTATCTTTGTACAACATCTCTGGATAAAGGGGGATGTTTTTGATACCAACTGTCAACTTCGTAAAATGTTTCTATAGAGATCTTGCAGTCACGTGACCGGAAAGTACACAGCCGCCATCTTGTCGGTCAACAGCACAGCTGAATACTGCTGCACTCGTGTACAGAATGGATCAATTTCAACCGACGGACTACACGGCTCGTTTTTCTAATGAACAGATAACTAGATATATGTCTAAAATAAACGATCTGCAAATTATTAACCCTTATGGCTTTCCGGACGGAGTTTTCACGACCGTGTCAGTGGATATGGAACTGCCAGCGGAATACCCGGACGTGTATAATTACCTCATTAACTTTCCCTCGCTGTTCAGTGGTGAAGCACTGTGTGCTTATAAATCTCTGGACAGTTATCTTTACAGAAATTCAGGATTTGTCAGCGACTCAGATGTGGCATCTTGTAAACAAGAAAATGATCCTCACTGGATGGGTAAGTCACTTAAGTATTGAGTATAGCACTGACCAGCCGATTATAGAATAGAATAAGGTAATTCCAGCTGTAATTTCAAATCGTCCGTCTTGTTTACCTGGCGTTGGAGAGGTAGAGGCTTAGCAGTGGAGGTTTGAGTGGCTGTTTTCTGAGCTTAGTCAACAGGCCGGCTCTGCAGCCTCGCTTTTGCTCCCTGCGCCGCCTCCTTAGCTTTGCTTCCAATAACAATCCACGGAGACCCCGCTGGTCTCACGATCTCGTCCGGAATGTTTTTTTTTTTCTCGTCCGGAATGTTGTGCATGCGATGGAAATCGCTACAAACCGTCATTTTCTGCTGGAAACCAATGTCCAGTAAGTCCATACGGTTGTAGTGGATATTGAAGTCCGGTACAGACGAACAACACGCAAAAATACACACAAAAAACATAAAAACCGTGCACAGGTAGGGAGAGCTTGCAGCCGTTGTAGTAGAATTGTATATAGTAGGGTTTTCCAGAAGAAAAGGTAGAAGTAGAACCAGAAGTAGAAGGCGGAATATGGCGTTTGACCGACAAGGTGGCGTCTGTCACAATCTGGATCGGCTGTGACGTCACATGCAAGTGCTCCATAGCAGTTCCTTCTCACTGTTCAGTAGATCTGGTGAAACCTCTTGTATGAGTGATAAAGTATGTTTCTTAGATATGGACACCACAGAAGCTGGTCTTGCCATGAAGCTCACCCCCAGTACCCCATCTCCCAGCTCCAAGCTGGACTCAGGAACAGGATCTAAAACTACTGGGCACCCTCCTAACAGGAGACCAGCTGGTGGGACATTCAGACCATTGCCCTCACCAGGTACATTTTCTCCCAGAATAACAATAAAATATTTTGCTACATGTATGCGTTTTTATATGTACATGTTTCTCCATCCATAGGGACTGCAGTTTCTGCTTCCCATCACATCCTGACCATCAGTGATCTTGATGAGACGCGCCGATCAAGAAGGATTTCCTTACGCAGCCGAAATGCCTCACCGCCCCATACGTCCCCTTCTGCACCAATGAAATTGTGCTCTGGAGCAGGTCTTCACCCCAGATCACTCCCATTTAGCTTGCCTGTCTCTCCACTTCGTCGCAGGGGCCGGCCTCCTTCCTCCCCTTCTGGTGCTACTTCGGCATACTCCCCTCGGCAAGGTGCAATCGCAAGCCCCCTTTCAACTTTGGTCTTGTCACCATGTCATTCTTCAAGGATTCAGCAGCATTTAAAGGTAACACCACAAGAGTCTGCATACGTACCTCAAGATTTCTCTGCCTCGTTAGAGCCTGAAGATGCTGCTGGAATCCCAGAGGGAGGTATCTCCATGATTGCAGTTATGAACGATGGTGACGCAGTGCCACTGTCTTCAGACCAAGAGTTGCTCTCCACACAGTTTGATACTGACACGGATGTAGCAGTTGCCTCTGTGTTGAATGAAAAACTCGAATTCGATGAGGCCTTGCTAAATGAGAATGTGGCCTTGCACTTTGGCCAGCATGGCAGTGGAGCAGAAGTTGCAGAGCAGGGACAGGGGTTATTGATTGAAGGAAACAGCTTGGTCGATGACCATCAAATTGTAAGCACAGGTGCCAGTAGATACAGTTCCAGAATAAAAGATTTTTCTGGTCTTTCAGCTGCTGAAGAGCAAATGGAGCAAGAGTCGCCTAACGAAGGCTCTGATCATTACTTTAATTTCTCTCGTACAGTTCTAGTCTGTGATTCTGCTAAGGATTCTGCACAAACTGGGTTGACATGCCTTCCTAGTTCGCAGTCAATCTCTCAGCTGGATGGAGCAGACAACAATTCAGAAAGTGATGCAGGTGAAGCCAGTGGAGAGGATGATGCTCAGGACGTAGGGAATAGTTATCATAGTCAGGGCACATCAAATGGCACTGCTTCTGTGGGAAAACCCTCTGGAAGCAGGTTAGTTTGCACTGGCAAAGCTGAGTCCTTTGTGACCGAGTCTGTACATATGGGTGACGAGCCAAATGTGTCCGGGAAATTTCAGGGATTGGAATTCTTACAGAAAAGTGGTGAAATGATTGACACCATTGCTGAGGTACAATCACAAGAAGCTACATCTATGAAGGATTTAATGGTGCAAGAGATGCAGCTGACACCTGAGGCAGATGTACAAGATGTGGGGTCATCGTCTCCCATGTTTGACGCAAGTGATCTGCTTGCCAGACACGAGGATGTTCTAATGGACAGTGAGCCTCTGGATCACTTAAATGAGGTTGTGCTAGATCTGGATAGTGATGCTCAAAATGGAAGCATAACGAATAGGTGTAACTCCTCAGTGTTGGGCAGCCCAGAGAGAGAACCAGAGCAGATTGTTTTTCCAGAACCACCTCCTTTGAGTAGTGTTGGAAAAGTAAGAATTATCACTTCTGGTCCCGCCCCACATAAAAGTTTAATTATCCCACAGCCTGTTACGCAACACAGAGTAGTCAGCATGGCTGTACCTGGTGTCACGTCATTGGCGGTGTCTTTACCTGTTAGCAATGTTTCCACTTCACCTACTCTGTCAGTTTTTCCACAAAGAAACCATGTGGTCACTTCCTCTCCAGTCGCAATTAATGGTCTGGACTCTCAGCTCAAGGATGCGACAAAGGTCCGGCCTCTTGCCATCCGGCTTCCTACTTCCACAAAAACAAGTGTGACTGGTACATTGACAAGCCCACAAGTTTTGCTCGTCAACCGCTCTGGTCAAATTTTAATAAAAGACCCACAGACCAATAGATACCAGATGCCTAGTGCTAATTCACCTTCTTACAGCCAGATTAGCCAGATTGCCAAGCTCATCCACAGTCGTAACCTTGTTCACAGAGCTGTTCCCAGAGTCATGGTGACCCCAGTACCACAAGTGAACTCCAGCCAAGGTCCAAGCACACATGTAGTATCTTACACCAATGGTATAGCACCCTCAACTAAAGTTTTGATCAGGAGACTACCTCAGAAATCGTCAGCAGTGCAAATGAACAGCAGCACTATGCCTAGGAGAGGAATCTGTGGCATAAAGCTAAAGAATGTGTCTGTGCCAAGTACACCAGTGTTAGAAAGGATCCAAGGGGAGGATGCACAGGCAATAATCGAGAGAGCTATGGCAAGCCACAGGGACATAGCAAACCCTCAGGCGCTGAGCCCGTCCCACTTTCACGTCCACCCATTCCTTAGTAAGCCAAAGTCTCCTGACGTGGATAAACTGGTTCCAGGGTCTCATCACCAGATTAAGCCTAACATTCTGTCCCATTCAAGGCCTCAGGTCAGGGTCAAGAGGGTGTCATCAGTATCAGAACGACCTGGTTTAAAACAATGCAAGACCATGTCCATGGAGCCAACAGTTCTTAGCTCTCAGGATGAGTTAAACAGGTTAGTCAGACTTGCCAGGAACTAAACATGTGCTTTTGTGCTAGAATCATACAAATCATAATATCCTTCGTTTATTGTAGATCAGCTGGAGTCCGCATTAAAGCCCCAACCATTAAGGAGGTGCTGCATTTTAACCAGCCTGAAGCTGAGAATCTTGGTGAACCAACGAGTAATGAAGCCAAAGAATCTGAACTCAAAAGGTTAGCTATTAATTTATATCCACTTTTACAAGTACAGCAAGTAATGTCTTGAGACCCACTTTAAGTCTGTTTGCTTTTTATAGAATTATTCCAAAGGAATGTGATCCCTGTGAACTGCAGGAAAGTGAAAGCAAAAATGATGAATGCGTCAGCTCCAGAAATGGCGAATTGTCTGACTGGGCACCCTATTTAGGTATTTGTTAAAACGACTTCATATTGTAATTAATTTATTCTAGAGTATTCCTGAATGATGAAACCTTTTCATCCTTTTCATGTCAGGATGGAGTTCAGACGAAGATTCGTCATCACCATTTAAGAATGACCAGGATGGGTGTCCCAGTCAGGATAAGCCTCACCTGTGGTTCAAAATTACTAGTGATGATGGCTTCAGTGTGGAGGCAGATAGCATAGAGGGTAAGAAACATTCTGTTTAGATAGTGCTTGACTGACTAATATGACTGCACACCAGGGCTTTGAACCAGAATTTTTTTCCTATTGGTTCGTTCCGAACAGAAACGCAATTTTAACGTTTCCGGTTTTGGGTTCCACCATTAAATAGACGTTCCCGAACCGGTTAGAACAAAAAAATTTCATTCCCGGAACGGTTAATTACGTTCCCTGTCAGCTGTTTAACAAATGGCTATACAATTATGTCTCTGTCTCATCCAGCTTAAGCCAAATGTAGGCTAATTCTATTACAACCTTCATTAAATAAGACAAGAAATAATTCAAAACAATTATTATTTCAAATGTTGGCGATTTGGATTCTCAGTAAGTCTTCCCATCTACACAAACAGAAAAAGTGCCAAAAATGAAAGAGAATTCGTTTAGTGTGTTACCAAAGGCTAGTCAGGCCCTATAGAGGGCTACCGCATGACGTCACCGCGCCGCGAGATTTTTGTTAGGCGCCATATTGGAAGACCAAGTACACATCTATGCAAGTACATACATTCATAAAACAAACTACACCTGAAATGTAGCCAGGGCCGGTTCTGCCCTAATCTGGACCCGGGTGCAACATCGCACAAACCCCCCAAAAAAAAAAACACCAGTCTAAATCAGGACAACCATCACATAACTATAACTATAAACATTTTATATCAACTATTTTAACTAAATGGGCTATAATAAATAAGCCTGCAGGCAGCCACGGCGGGCTGCCTCAGAAAAGTAACCATTTGTCCTACCTTAAAACTCGTTTTGCATTTTCTGCCTCCTTTTTTTGTATTTTCGACCCTCCGTTTATTTTCTTTCCTTTTCTGAAAACCCGATTTGTGTCCAGATATTTTGTTCTGCTACCAACGAACTAACTCGTCAGGTCTCGTCTCTCGAGCCCGCGATGATTCCCGTGGGAAGGGCAACAACTGATACATTTTTACAAACAGCCAATAGGGAGGTTGCATCGTTCAGGCTCCTCTTTGCTCAGACACTCAGTAATGGAGACGTGATAGCAGTCCACCCTCCCGCTCTCTCCATTCAGTCAGCGTACGTCACACAGGAAGTGAACCCCAGCGGGTCATAGAAACTTGTGCAGGAGAAGAATGACTTTTTTATTTGTAGGCTACGGAAACTTTGAGGAACGAAATAAAAACCGGTATTAACCGGTTACCATTATTTTTAATAAGTGTTTCTGTTCCGGAACATAAAAAATAATAAAGTTTCTGGTTTCGTTTCTGTTCCATGTGAAATAGAAAAAGTTCCCGGTTTTCGTTTTCGTTCCTTGAACCGGTTCAAAGCCCTGCTGCACACTGCTAACAGATTCTGGGTAAAGAACTTTAATTCCTAATTGGTGTCAGAAAAGTATTTGTATGACAATTTTCTTCTCTCCCAACTGCTTTAGTGGCTTGGAAAGCAGTGGTAGATGGTGTCCAAGAGGCACGGACAAGCTACAGGCTTGAGCAGCTGCCATTGGGCAGAATGAGTGGTGCCAGGGTCCTTGGTGTTATTCATGATGCTGTGGTATTCTTGATGGAGCAGCTGCAGGGAGCCTCACAGTGCTACAATCACCGTTTCCGTTTCCACCAACAAGAAAAAGCTGAGGAAGAGCTACCAATAAACCCTAGTGGGTGTGCTCGTGCCGAAGTCTACACAAGGTATAAAATAGTAAAATAATTCATTTTCATTATTATATTCATATTTTGTTTATTCAGTTTTGCAAGGCCACTATGTATGGACACCTGTAAATCTGTTTGTAGGCTAATGGGTGAGGAAACCCAACACACACACAGTGATCCACACAGTACCATACACTTTAGTCTACTAGCCAGGGTAGGGAACCTGGAAATTATGACTACAATAAGGTTTTTTTGATTGATTTGCATTGTATGTGGTCTAGAGATGAATTTTAGCTTGGTTGCTAAAAGTTGCACTTTGGGCATTTTTTCTAATTTGCATAACTGAGTCCTAATTTATTCACAATTGGCAAAAATCAAATTTTTGGTAAGATATGACTCTTGTGTGGTAAAAGTGGTGATATACAGTGGGGCAAAAAAGTATTTAGTCAGCCACCAATTGTGCAAGTTCTCCCAATTAAAAAGATGAGAGAGGCCTTTAATTTTCATCATAGGTACACTTCAACTATGAGAGACAGAATGGGGGGAAAGAATCCAGGAAATCACATTGTAGGATTTTTAATGAATTAATTGGTAAATTCCTCTGTAAAATAAGTATTTGGTCACCTACAAACAAGCAAGATTTCTGGCTCTCACAGACCTGTAACTACTTCTTTAAGAGACTCCTCTGTCCTCCACTCGTTACCTGTATTAATGGCACCTGTTTGAACTCGTTATCAGTATAAAAGACACCTGTCCACAACCTCAAACAGTCACACTCCAAACTCCACTATGACCAAGACCAAAGAGCTGTCAAAGGACACCAGAAACAAAACTGTAGACCTGCACCAGGCTGGGAAGACTGAATCTGCAATAGGTAAGCAGCTTGGTGTGAAGAAATCAACTGTGGGAGCAATTATTAGAAAATGGAAGACATACAAGACCACTGATAATCTCCCTCGATCTGGGGCTCCATGCAAGATCTCACCCCGTGGGGTCAAAATGATCACAAGAACGGTGAGCAAAAATCCCAGAACCACACGGGGGGACCTAGTGAATGACCTGCAGAGAGCTGGGACCAAAGTAACAAAGGCTACCATCAGTAACACATTATGCCACCAGGGACTCAAATCCTGCAGTGCCAGACGTGTCCCCCTGCTTAAGCCGGTACATGTCCAGGCCCGTCTGAAGTTTGCTAGAGAGCATTTGGATGATCCAGAAGAGGATTGGGAGAATGTCATATGATCAGATGAATCCAAAATATAACTTTTTGGTAAAAACTCAACTTGTTGTGTTTGGAGGAGAAAGAACGCTGAGTTGCATCCAAAGAACACCATACCTACTGTGAAGCGTGGGGGTGGAAACATCATGCTTTGGGGCTGTTTTTCTGCAAAGGGACCAGGACGACTGATCCGTGTAAAGGAAAGAATGAATGGGGCCATGTATCGTGAGATTTTGAGTGAAAACCTCCTTCCATCAGCAAGGGCATTGAAGATGAAACATGGCTGGGTCTTTCAGCATGACAATGATCCCAAACACACCGCCCGGGCAATGAAGGAGTGGCTTCGTAAGAAGCATTTCAAGGTCCTGGAGTGGCCTAGCCAGTCTCCAGATCTCAACCCCATAGAAAATCTTTGGAGGGAGTTGAAAGTCCGTGTTGCCCAGCGACAGCCCCAAAACATCACTGCTCTAGAGGAGATCTGCATGGAGGAATGGGCCAAAATACCAGCAACAGTGTGTGAAAACCTTGTGAAAACTTAGAGAAAACGTTTGACCTCTGTCATTGCCAACAAAGGGTATATAACAAAGTATTGAGATGAACGTTTGTTATTGACCAAATACTTATTTTCCACCATAATTTGCAAATAAATTCTTTAAAAATCAGACGGTGTGATTTTCTGGATTTTTTTTTCTCATTTTGTCTCTCATAGTTGAGGTATACCTATGATGAAAATTACAGGCCTCCCTCATCTTTAAGTGGGAGAACTTGCACAATTGGTGACTAAATACTTTTTTGCCCCACTGTAAAAGCCATATTTGGCCAGAATAACTGTCAGGGGTCACTTCTTTCAAAATGCAGATGTTGCCATCTGAATTCCAAGATGGCCACATTTGTCCAAGATCATCAGGGTGTGCATCATTCCAGGATGCAGTATTACATTCTTCCATGTTCGACCACTCGATCAAAGAGGCTCCTGCAAACAGTTGCATGTCCATTGTAACGTGCGTACTTCAGACCAAATGATTGGAGTGAGGCCACAAGGTCCTTCATGGTTGTTAGCATGGTGCCGGGATGTGCTGGTGGTGAGTCAAGTAGCTTCCCAAATACAGTGTGTCTGTGGCAACTTCTCTCCACTTTCCTGACCCTCCTGAGCATTAAAGCCTGCAAACTCCAGTGCACCAGGTTCTCGTAGCTGAGAGAAGTATGCTGCATCTCTCTTGTGTGCCCTTGCCAAACTTCCTTGCAAGTACATACTCCTTGTGTTCTTGAGATGGAGATGATTCTAGGATCGCAGGTGGCTTGACCTTTGGAGGCCCCTTGTAGTGTTCAATTTTCTGATCCTCAGCACTTACAAGTGACAGCTTTGATGCCTCAGTCTTCTTCAGCCTGGGGATGTTGAGTGTCATGACACCAGTCTGCACACCTTTTCCATCAGTAGATGTAGTGGGATGAACCATGAACTGAGAAGCCGTAGCATGGGTTGTTTTAGTTCCATTAGGGCTAGAAATCCAAATGTCATAATTATCGCACCAAGCAAAGACTGGGCCTATATCAGGAGTTAGACCAAGGTTTGCAGTGTTTTGTGCAACAAATGTAGCTGCGGAAGTGCATTACCTCATCGTATGATGCTGTAAGGCCATGTGAATGCAGGATGCCTATCGGGTCAAAGCTCCCAAACTTGTGATGTAATCTGAGAGCTAGTCCCCGTGTTGTCGGATTCCTTTTGGCTTCAACTGCATGTTGTTGGACACACTAGGCCAAAGTCAGGGACTGCTTTGTTACTTCATCAGATACAAGGTTGGAGACCAGTTGGAGTAAAGTTGAACCTAGTGTCTTCAAGAATCTTCTGGTACCTGAAGGTCATAGTCTCGTGGCAAGGGTTTGCTTGCTACCTCTGCCTGTATTCTTCTGGTTACTTCACTGACATCATCCTCATCTGTCATCCTTTTTCTGACGATCTTTAATGTTTTGCTGACATTTGCCCGTAGGCCCACCTCAGTCTTGCATCCAGGAATGCTGATGATGATCAGCTCCCCACCAAAATACTGGGACAAGTTGTTAATCATCTGTTTCTGTCAGACCTCCTGTATGAAGACGCCATGCAGCTCTGAGGGTCCATGTTGAAATGCTTGTACATCCCTTCATATGATCCACAGCTGCTTTCATTGCACTATCAAGGAGTAGTTTACTTGAGTCATATTTGGTTGACTCCTGTGGGATGCATCTAAATGAGTTGAAACCGTCTAGATCAGTGGTTCTCAACCTTTTTGGGGTCCTGGACCCCCTGCATATTTTTGATCGACCCTGAGGACCCCTCCCACCCGATCTGGAGGCTAGGGTGCAATTTGATAGAAACAGCAGAAACTGCATTTTAAATTGCATTATGGCATTTATTCACAACACAACAGCATAGTTTCCAGAAATATGTAACAAAACAGGATATTTATGGCATAAATATCCTATCTGCATAAATTTTATGCAGCATGTTCTGAACATTATGTAACAAAACAGAACTTTTATATAGTAGCTTTCAGAAATATGAATGTAATGAAACAGATTTCATCTTCTGAACATTATATAACAAAACAGAACTTTTAGATAGTAGCTTTAAGAAATATGAATGTAATGAAACAGATTTTTTATGCACTCTTCAAGAACAAAAACAAACATAAGTATGAAATCTTAATGAATATAATATATAATTAAGCAATAATATAATATAATAATTATGTAACTAAGTCTTGGTTTTATCTGTAGAGGCAGATGGTGTGTGTGTTATCAAAGCAAAGCATCCTCACTTCTGTTTTTGTGTCACTTGGGTGTGGTGTAGTGAGGTTTGTAACATTAGCTTAATTTTGAGCGCCAACCGGAACCTTGCAAGTTAATGAGTTTTGCCACATCAGCTTCCTGAAAATATTTTTATATATCTTATATTTTATATATTATACAACTCTGTAGTTTAGCTAGATAAAGGTCTCAGTCACATTTGAACAAATTTTTTTTTTTTTTTTAAGATATTTTATTTTCACGGACCCCTTGCAATTACACCACGGACCACTAGGGGTCCGCGGACCCCCGGTTGAGAATCACTAGTCTAGATGTTAACGACCATCATACGCAGGGAGGCTTGTCACAACCGCGTGAAGCTGCACATAGACTTCCTTAGACCAGGAGTCTTGTCTTTGATCACATATATCCATTAATGTCTCTTTCAAAGAGGGTGAGCTCTTGTCAAGTGGCTCTTTCTCGCATGTGATCCAACGTCGCCATTGATCAGGGTGTTTTGGATTTTAACACCGTCACAAACAGGAGGGCATGATGCAGGCCTTTTACGTGCTTTTGTTTGATGCTTTGCTTGGTTTTTGTGAAGTGTAAAATTATGAGAATTTAATTTGTGCAAAATATCCCAAGAATGTAATGCCACTCAGTGGCTTGCTGAATGTACCGTATTGGCCCGAATATAAGACGACTCTGAATGTAAGACGACCCCCCCCCCTTTTCCAAGTTCATCTTTGGGGAAAAAGTTTTTTGAAGACCAAATGTTCATTCATGGGGCGGCACGGTGGTGCAGTGGTTAGCGCTGTCGCCTCACAACAAGAAGGTCCTGGGTTCGAGCCCCGGGGCCGGCGAGGGCCTTTCTGTGTGGAGTTTGCATGTTCTCCCCGTGTCTGCGTGGGTTTCCTCCGGGTGCTCCGGTTTCCCCCACAGTCCAAAGACATGCAGGTTAGGTTAACTGGTGACTCTAAATTGACCGTAGGTGTGAATGTGAGTGTGAATGGTTGTCTGTGTCTATGTGTCGGCCCTGTGATGACCTGGCGACTTGTCCAGGGTGTACCCCGCCTTTCGCCCGTAGTCAGCTGGGATAGGCTCCAGCTTGCCTGCGACCCTGTAGAAGGATAAAGCGGCTAGAGATAATGAGATGAGATGTTCATTCATGTAAAGCGTATTTATTTCAAAATTCTGTTTAAAATTAGAGGCTTTTGTTTTTCACATTTAAATAGAGGTCATTTCAGTCTCATTTCCGTGAACACTTTTTTCATAGAAGTAAAAAAAAAGAGGCTAAACTGCAGGCTACTAGACAAGCCAAATTAAAACATTTAAATTGCATTAATTCAACAAATTTGTCAGGTTTAGATTGAAAGTTTATAAACTTCAGAATGTCAATGCATTAACTTCCCATAGCCTACGGGTATATGGAATAAATTTGCAGAACAGTGCAAATGCTTTAAACAATGCATTAAACAATACATTAAGGTTTACAGTAATAAACAACTGAAACAATGGAAAGGGTAGTTTGCTAAATTACAGCTACTCAGCACAGATCCTCAGCCTCACTTTGCTCACTTTCACTGTCCTCACTTTCACTTTCGTTTTTGGCGGCATTTTGTCTAGTCCGCGAATTTAAGACGACCCCCCCTTTTTAAGAGCTATTTTTTAAACAAAAACACCGTCTTATATTCGAGCCAATACGGTATTTTCAGAACGGTGGCGGTGATGAAATGTCAACTGCTACTGCTAAAAAAAATAAAATAACGTTTTACTGTGACCAAAATCATAGGTCTGTTGACTACTAGTAGTGGCCTCGTTAATATTTCTTTGAGGATTGAAGAGTAGGTGTTCTCATGTTTTTCAAAATGTTAATCATGTTTAAATGGTTCCCAAGTTTAATGACCAGCCATGTTTGATAAAGTTTAGATATGAACACTTTGTTGATACATGTAGGGATTGCAGCTTTTTCCCTGCTCCTCCTCCTCCTTCTGTTGTGCTCTAAATTGAGCTCCGTGTCTAAACAGGTTTTGGTGGTGTTTGCAGTTCTGTGGATGTATTCTGTGATACTTGCGCGTGTTTTTATATTCTGTATATCAGTCTCTCTCACACACATGTATACACACACACGAGGTGTGTCAGAAAAGTAACAGGACTCGGTGTGCTGCTTCGATGTGAGGGGCATCGTCCACATAGGCTACGTTCACACTGCAGGCTGAAGTGACTCAAATCCGATCTTTTCGCCTGTATGTGACCTGTATCCGATCTTTTATTGACAATATGAACGAGACAGATCCGATTTTTTTCAAATCCGACCCAGGCCGTTTGGATATGTGGTCCTAATTCCGATTCCTATCCGCTCTTTTCATATGCGACTTCAGTCTGAACCGCCAGGTCGCATTCATCCGACTTACACGTCATCAACAAGCCACAAACGTCACTATTCTGCGCTGAAGTAGGCGGCGGGTCTCTCAAAAAAAGTTACAACAACATGGCGCATAATCACGGGCGCAGATAGAGGGGGGGACGGGGGGGATTCGTCCCACCCAGATTTCAATTCACCTCGCTCGGTCCCCCCACTTATAGGGAGGAAAAAACGTCTATGCTGTCTTTCTTTGCATAAGGCAAACCTCACGGAAAAATCAAAAGACTAATTACCATTCGGTTTATTGAGGTGCACAGCAGTGTATACATAGTTGCAACAACTCACATAAAACAAAACAAAGACTGATATTCGGTTGGTTGAGCTGCGCAGACTGCACTGGTTGCGAGCTCGAGCTTGGTTGCTATGGTAACCCACAACAAGTTTGACAGGCATATCGGGGTTGGGGTTGGTTTGCTGGCAGCTTTCCCCCCCCCCAGTTCAAAAAACGTATCTACGCCCCTGCGCGTGACATCAATGCGAGGGACGCTTCGGGCTGTGAAGGTTCTGAATCTTCTCAATGGAAGGACGCAGAGGTTAGGGAGCTGATTTCCATTTGGGGGGATGCAGCTATTCAAGCTAGATTGGATGGGTCATACCGCAACCGGGCGGTTTTACTTCCGTAAACACTGGCCATGCTCACTGCGTGTGACGTCGTCGTATCCTGCAATGCGCATGCGGAACACTTTTAGGTCGCTTTTCGTTCATACTGAGGATCACATACAAGTCGCATATATTTGTTAATGTGAACGACCTCACAAAAAAATCGGATTTCACAAAAAAATCGGAATTGAGCATTAAGCCTTGCAGTGTGAATGTAGCGATAGAGTTCTTGCTACAGGGCTAGACAATCAACCAGCATGTCCACCAAGAGATCCTGTGGTGTTTGCTTCGTTCGGTGCACGAGAAGAGGCGAGAGTTGTGGCAGGACAACTTGTGGCTGCTTCACCATGACAACACGCCGGTTCACGACGCCCTGAGCATCCGGCAGTTCCTTGCCGAGAAGAACGTCGCTGTGTTGAAGCAACCTTCCTACTCGCCTGACCTGGCTCTGTGTGATTCCCCCCCGGGGGTCATCAAGGGGATGTGGAAGCCATCAAGAGGGCTGCGATGACTGACTGAGCTGCGGAGAATCCTTCCAGGAGTGCATGGAGGTGTGGCGGAGAAGGATGGAGAAAGTGTGTTCGACTCGAGGGGGATTATTTCGAAGGGGAAAACTTGTAGTTTTGGATTTGACACATTTTTTGTGACCCCAGTCTTGTTTCTTCTCTGAGACACCTCGTGTGTGCGCGTGTGCGCGCACACACATGGTGCCTTGCAAAAGTATTCATCCCCCTTGGTGTTTGTCCTCTTTTGTTGCATTACAAGCTGGAATTAAAATGGATTTGGGGGGTTAGCACCATTTTGATTTACACATGTCGACCCTTAAAGGTGCCCTTTTTTTTTTTTTTTAAATTGTGACAATAATCAAGATGGAAAAAAAAGAAATCTGGAGTGTGCATAAGTATCCCCCCCCCCCCCCCCCCCCCCCCCCCCCCCCAAAAAAAAGTCAATACTTTATAGAGCCACCTTTTCCTACAATTACAGCTACAAGTCTCTTGGGGTGTATGTCTATTAGCTTCGCACATCTAGCCACTGGGATTTTTGCCCATTCCTCAAGGCAAAACTGCTTCAACTCCAAATTAGATGGGTTGCGTTGGTGTACAGCAATCTTCAAGTTATGCCACAGATTCTCAATTGGGTTGAGGTCTGGGATTTGACTAGGCCATTCCAAGACATCTCATCTCATTATCTCTAGCCGCTTTATCCTGTTCTACAGGGTCGCAGGCAAGCTGGAGCCTATCCCAGCTGACTACGGGCGAAAGGCGGGGTACACCCTGGACAAGTCGCCAGGTCATCACAGGGCTGACACATAGACACAGACAACCATTCACACTCGCATTCACACCTACGGTCAATTTAGAGTCACCAGTTAACCTAACCTGCATGCCTTTGGACTGTGGGGGAAACCGGAGCACCCGGAGGAAACCCACGCGGACACGGGGAGAACATGCAAACTCCGCACAGAAAGGCCCTCGCCGGCCCCGGGGCTCGAACCCAGGACCTTGCTGTGAGGCGACAGCGCTAACCACTACACCACCGTGCCGCCCTCATTCCAAGACATTTAAATGTTTTTTCCCTTTAAACCACGCCAGTGTAGCTTTAGCAGTATGTTTAGGGTCATTGTCCTGCTAGACCGTGAACCTTTGTCCCAGTCTCAAACCTCTGGCTGACTCGAACAGGTTTTCCCCCAGAATTGCCCTGTATTTAGTGCCGTCCATCTTTCCTTCAGTCCTGACCAGCTTTCCTGTCCCTGCAGATGAAAAACATCCCCACAGCATGACGCTGCCACCACCATGCTTCACTGTAGGGATGGTGTTCTCAGGGTGTTGGGTTTGTGCCACACATGGCATTTCCCATGATGGCCAAAAAGTTCAGGTTTTTTTCTCATTTGACCAGAGAATCTTCCATGTGTTTGGGGAGTCTGCCACATGCTGTTGGGCAAACTCCAAACGTGATTTTTTTTTTTTTTTAATTATTATTATTATTATGGGTCCTAAGGACAGATACTCCCATCTCCACTGTGGATCTTTGCTGCTCCCTCAGTGTTATTGTTGGTGTCTTTGTTGCATCTCTGATTTCATGCAAATTTATTTATTTTTTTACTACACACGTGTGTGTGTGTGTGTGTGTGTGTGTGTGTGTGTGTGTGTGTGTGTGTGTTTCCTATCCTGCAGGAAAAACACATTTGACATGTTTAACTTCTTGGCCTCCCAACATCGCCAGCTTCCTGAGAGCAGGCTGTGTGATGAAGATGAGGATGATGTCAGGCTCAAATGCAGCAGGTCTGTTTGTAACTGTACAGGATTTTTTTTTTTTTGAGCATGAATGTGATGTTGTGTAGATTACTTTTTTCCTTCTCCAAATTCCAAAATATTTCAGACGTGCAACCAGCACGGAGTTGCCAATGGCAATGAGGTTCAGACATCTTGAGAAAACATCTAAAGAAGCTGTCGGGGTTTATAGGTAAAGCAGCCGGATTGTATCTTTGAAAGATGCAGATTTTTCTTAATTCACTGTGACCCAAGTTGTCAAACATAAATTTGTGATGAAATATAAATTGACATTAAAGGGATAGTTCGGGATTTTTGACATGAATCTGTATGGCATCCCCATCAATAGTGTCGTGCAAACACACTGACTTACCCCTGACAGCATCCTGCGAGTCCGGTTCTTGTCCAGTTTTGGTCCAGACGAAAGTAGTCCGGCAAGTTTGTTGGGGTCACGAAAGTAAAACGTTTTTCGTCTCAAAACAGTACGTGTTCAAAAGAGTGATATATTTGCATCACAAAACCGTTGCCAAATAAAAAGTCAGACCTCGAAATCGCTTGGCACTATTTTCCTGCGCGCTGCCGGCTTCATCCAGCTGCGGCTCCAGCTTCAAGGATAAGCTGGAGCCGCATAAGTAGGAGTCCCGGCGGGTGGTTTGTATTCGATTCGTTTATATCCCGACCTTGTTAGCTGTCAGATTTATGTTCATGGACCCGGTAAGCTGGTAAATAATATTTATTATTTTTTTTCTTTACCAAATTCTAACAGAAAACGAGAGCGCCCGAAAGGGAAAGCCGAGCCGAGCCGCCTCAGGGCTGTAATGCAAATTGCTTTCCTCCTCAGTATACAAGTGCGCTTCCATGGCAGGGAAAAAGAAACTACCACTGCTGCCTATGTAGTGCCCTATTTATACAAATAGGAGTCATTCAGGATTCAGCCATGACACGGAGCAAAAACATGGCTGAATCCTGAATGACTCCTATTTGTATAAATAGGGCACTACATAGGCAGCAGTGGTAGTTTCTTTTTCCCTGCCATGGAAGCGCACTTGTATACTGAGGAGGAAAGCAATTTGCATTACAGCCCTGAGGCGGCTCGGCTCGGCTTTCCCTTTCGGGTGCTCTCGTTTTCTGTTAGAATTTGGTAAAGAAAAAAAATATTATTTACCAGCTTACCGGGTCCATGAACATAAATCTGACAGCTAACAAGGTCGGGATATAAACGAATCGAATACAAACCACCCGCCGGGACTCCTACTTATGCGGCTCCAGCTTATCCTTGAAGCTGGAGCCGCAGCTGGATGAAGCCGGCAGCGCGCAGGAAAATAGTGCCAAGCGATTTCGAGGTCTGACTTTTTATTTGGCAACGGTTTTGTGATGCAAATATATCACTCTTTTGAACACGTACTGTTTTGAGACGAAAAACATTTTACTTTCGTGACCCCAACAAACTTGCCGGACTACTTTCGTCTGGACCAAAACTGGACAAGAACTGGACTCAGGATGCTGTCAGGGGTAAGTCAGTGTGTTTGCACGACACTATCGATGGGGATGCCATACAGATTCATGTCAAAAATCCCGAACTATCCCTTTAAGCTGCACAGTTGTAGCTTTGTGATATTGCTGTGAGCACATGATGACCATGTGTGTGCTCATGTAGTTTAATTTATTATTATTATAGATCTGCTATTCATGGGCGTGGTCTTTTCTGCAAACGCAACATAGAAGCTGGAGAGATGGTGATCGAGTATGCTGGTAATGTCATTCGTTCAGTCCTGACTGACAAGCGGGAGAACTATTACAGCAGTAAGGTACGGAAGATGTCTGACGCATCATGATGCATTTCAATGTGAAAATGCTCGTTTTTCTGTTTCTCACACTTCAATGTCATTTGCTTTATTATCTTACTCTCTCCAGGGCATTGGCTGCTACATGTTTCGCATCGATGACTTTGACGTAGTGGATGCCACCATGCATGGCAATGCCGCACGTTTTATTAACCACTCGTGTGAGCCAAACTGCTACTCGAGGGTTATTAATGTGGAAGGTCAGAAGCACATCGTCATATTTGCACTGAGGAAGATCTACCGTGGGGAAGAGCTCACGTACGACTACAAATTCCCGATTGAAGACGCCAGCAACAAGCTGCACTGTAACTGTGGTGCTCGGCGATGTAGACGCTTTCTCAACTAGGCGTATTACTACTCTAAACAAGCAGGATCTGTTGTGAGACAACTCGAATATGACCACACCACAGCCATCTGTTAGAGATCAAAAATGGTTTGACACTCTGGATGTGGAAAAAAAAAAAAGTACGTCCCCTGCCAATCAGAGCAACCTTAGGTGTATGTGAAATTGTGTATATTGATGTACGTCCCTAAATGTGTGTAATGTAGAATGAGGAAAGATATGGCAGCTGGCTCTACGTGCCTTGGAGGAAACACTTGCTAGCTTTCACCAACACCCCCCACCCCCACCCAAATTGGTCATGATGGAGCGCTAGCTAATGTGATTTGGCATTTAGTTCATACGAAGGTGGTTGAGTTTTCAGTTTCCATTCTTTTATGCCTCTGTGACCGGTTTCATTTTGAAAATCCAGAGCAAGTGACTTCATCACCTTGCGTCCCATTAATGAGCGCTCATAGCCGTAGTGCTGGACCTCAGTCCACCAGAACTTTAGAGTAAAACAAACAACAGTATTATTTTATCTTTTAAATGTTTTTTTTTTTCTTCCTTTCTTTTCTCTACTGATCTCAAAGCTCTCCATACCTGGAGAATCCACCATTCGCACCTTATCATTGTGGCTCTGTGTTTTTTATCAGAGTATCTGGATTATTATAATTCACTTCTGCTGAAATCATGGTTGAGTAAATGTTTTTAATGGTCATTTTCACTGTATAACTTAACGCACACTCACACGTTTCCCTCGTCATTCACTTTGCCCGAGTTGAATAAGATCTAGCCAGCTCGAGTTGTATGATGTACTTCAGCTTCCTAATTTAATATACTTGTACAGTTTATTTTTTTATCCCCTTTTGAACTGTAAGAAAACGGGGTGTATATAAAAGGTAGGTGTTCAGTGGTCTACACTGGAAAAGTAATTTTAAATTTTTAAATGAATCTCTAGTTTTTATACTTTTTTTTTTTTTTTTTCATTGTGCTTTTGGAGAGTTTACCCCCCTGGATGTCAACACATTTCTAGCATAAGCTGTGAAATCTTCCAGCTGTAACCAGCACAATCACAGCAGATTTGTAAGACAAGTGAGTGCATACAGCTGTTGTATTTCGAGAGGTCAAACACGTAACCTGAAGACGGAACCATCCTTATGGCTATAAATGATTCCTTTAATCAGTTCTCTCTTCTTGTAAGTAATACGAGGACTTTTGGAAAGTCTACTACCTCAGCGGCTAATGACCAGTGATGGCTAGTGAAACACCGTGAACAGAAGCAGAAACTTTTGCTATCATGTTCTACACTAGCATTAAATGTATGCAATGTGACTGCAGGTTATTACTATTAGCAGTAATTTTTTTTGTTGTTGTTGTTGTTGCTTTCAACAGGCTTCAGGTCCCTATTTGTACATGGTTTGTTTTCTCAATATGAAGAGTAAGGATCGAGTCCTTAATTTAGCTTGTGGAACTGCTTCCATGTAATTTGGCACAGTGGCAATCTATGTATATAGTTGTACAAAATTTTGAATTTTTTTTATGCACTTTTTTTTTTTATTTATAATGTTCTAAATGTAATAAAGAACCTGTTTAAACAAAAGGCCTTATTAATGTTTAAATTAACTTATTACATGACTGTTTTATATTTGTGGCTCTTGTAAAATAAAATGCCACCCGGAGGTGTCGATTTGAATCCGAATACTTGGACAGGTTGTTTCTTTTTAAGAAGTTAGACTATGGTAGAAATGAACACCTCGCTGGAAACGGTTATTATATAGTAATAGGATTACTTTTTCGAACATGGAGCATAATAGTGTATAAATCAGACAGGAATTCCGGGAGATGTTAATATTCTGAGAAGTCTGACGAATACACCAGGTACTGTCTGTGTGGAGATTGTGTGCATGTTCTCATGTCTGCCAGTTCCTTTTGTGACCTCCACATTAATTAAAAACAGTTTCACTATCAAAATCACTATTTTACACTAAGTATAAAATAAAATGAAGAGAAGAGATTGAGAAAAAAGGGCATTTAAGCCATTTTTGCTAGACGTGCTTTCGGGATATCGAGCTAGATCATTGTGAAATACGCACCGCTGATGGGCTCTAAACTAGCCTTGAGAGCCAAACTTAAGATGGTGGTCACTTGAGTGGAACTGGATAGATGTGGAACATCTAGGTTACTGATCATTTTATTTATTCCAAGTCAAGCACTACTTTAATGTTTTTGTCCCATCTGTAGATGAGTTTAGGGTCACAGGAAAACTGTGGATTGTCTGGGAGGATTTTGAAGCAAGACTTCAGCTACTGTGGATAAGTAAAGCACCAAAGAAATTTCCATGCATTCTTTCAATAGTGGAGGCCCTGACCAGGGTATTAATCTATGACTAGGAGCCTCTGGAAGGGACTCAGGACTACAAAAAAGCACCTTGCACAATGATGAATGCCGACGCATCACTGGCAGATGAGCTGAACATGTTTTATGCTTGCTTCAAGGCTGCAGCTAATGCTACTGTAAATAGCAGCATGAATAGCAACATGCATATGGAGAGTACCGATGAGGGGGTCACTTTTGCCATCACAGAGCACGCTGTGAGGAATGCCTTCAGGAGAGGAAGGCATCAAGACCTGATGGCATCTCGGGTATGGTCCTGAGAGCCTGTGCAGACCAGCTAACGCTGGTGTTTAGGGAGATCTTCAACCTCTCCCTGGCTCAGGCAGCGATTCCCAGGTGCTTCAAGCCAGTCCATTATTGTTCCTGTCCTGAAGAAACGACAGCCTTATTGTTCTAATGACTACTATCCAATAGCACTGACCTCAGTTACGATGAAGTGCTTTGAAAGTCTGGTCAGAGGTGATAAAGTATCACCTCTTCACTTCCTGCCAACTTGCACCCACTACAGTTTGCTTACCAGTCTAATTGTTCTACTGATGCCATCACACACCTCTCGGCCACCTTGACTCTGGGAAGTGGAATTATGTTAAGATGCTGTTTGTGGACTATAGTTCTGCATTCAACACAATGTCAAAGCTCTTCACAAACTTGAAGGATCTGGGACTCAACTCATTACTGTGTCAGTTGATCCTCAACTTCCTTTCGGATAGACCACAAGCAGAAAGGGTGGGGAAACATCTCCCTTGGTACTGGAGCCCCTCAGGGCTGTGTTCTGAACCTCCTCCTGTACTCTCCATACACATATGACTGCGTAGTCTCATCAGACTCCACCACCATTGTGAAGTTTGCTGCCAACACTCTTGTGGTAGACCTGGTCTCCGATAACAATGAGGATGCCTACCTGGAGGTCGTCAGAAACCTGGAGAACTGATGCCAGGGGAGGAAGTACAAGCCCCTCTACATCAATGGGACCTCAGTGGAGAAAGTGGATAGTTTTCAGTACTTGGGCATTCACATCACGCAAGACCTGTCATGGTCTTGCCACATCAACATCCTGGTTAAAAAGGCCCACCAGCATCTGTTCCATTTAGGATGTCTCAGAGACTTCCATCTTCCACTGAGGGTGCTGAGGAACTTTTACTCCTGCACCATCGAGAACATCCTGACAGGAAATATCTCCACCTGGTTTGAGAACAGCACCAAGCAGGACAGATGGGCTCTCCAGAGAGTGGTGCAATCATCCAAGCACATCATCCACACCTGCACCCTGACCTGCAATCTATCTATACCAGGTGGTGCTGGACCAAAGCAAGGAAAATTAATGAAGGACCTCAGCCATCCCAACTATGGACTCTTCTCTCTGTTGAGGTCAAGGAAGCGCTTTTTCTCCCTGAAGGGCAACATGGACAGAATGAGTAGGAGCTTCTTCCCACAGGCCATTTGGGCTCTTCATGCAACTTCATCTCACTAAAGTGCAATATATTCAGTACACTTCCATTGCAGTTGTCCCTCTTCGTGCAATTTCATTCAGTGTAATATATTTCAATTGAAAGTACATTTTCTTCAGTGTGTGATGTGATTTTATATATATACGCTTACGGTAAATATTCTGTTGGCAGCACGGTGGTGTAGTAGTTAGCACTGTCGCTTCACAGCAAGAAGGTTCTGGGTTTGAGCCCAGTGGCTGACAGGGGCCTTTCTATGTGGAGTTTGTATGTTCTCCTCATGTCCGCATGGATTTCCTCCAGGTGTTCTAGGTGTTCCCCATAGTCCAAAGACCTGCAGGTTAGGCTTATTGGTGGCTCTAAATTGACCGTAGGTGCAAATGTGAGTGTGAATCGTTTTGTCTCTGTGTGTCAGCCCTGTGATGATCTGGTGACTTGTCCAGGGTGTACCCTGTCTCTCACCCATAGTCAGCAGGGATGGGCTCCGGCTTGCCCGCTCAAGCTCCACCTTGCCTGCGACCCTGCACAGGATGAGCGATAATGGATGTATGTATATTGTGCAAAGTATTTTGTCACTTTATTTTTTATTCTATTTATTACATTCTATTTTACTCCTTTTCCTTTTTTAAACTATCTTTACTACTTAGGGAGCATTGCACTAAGCATTTCGCTGCATGTCGTACTATGTATGATTGTGTATGTGACAAAATTTGAATGACTTTTCAGGATGTACACAATTATGCATTTCCTCAGTCATAGATGAGGAACAATTGTGGCATGGTTTAGGCTCATTTATTCTCTTTGACCATTTGTGTATCAGAAACAAGTTCAAGTGCAGGTTAAAGTAGGCCAAGGTATGGATCAAATTCCAACTTTCCAAACCCAAATATATAAACTGTCATCAAAAAGAGAGGGACAAAACAAAAACACAGCTCAAGGTAAACAGAATTACAAGAAGCACAATTGAAACCTTTAGACTCGACAGTACAGTGGTGCACTGTCACCTCCCAGCAAGAAGGTTCTGGGTTTGAACCTTGCAGCTGATTGGGGCCTTTCTTTGTGGAGTCTGTATGTTTTCCTTGTGCCTGTATGGGTTTCCTCCAAGTGCTCCAATTTCTGGATTACTCTAAATTGCCCATAGGTGCGAGTGTGAATGGTTATTCGTCTCTGTGATAGATTGGCAACCCACCCAGGGTGAACCCTACCTTACGCCTGAAATTGGCTGGGATTGGCTCCAGCTTCCCTTTTTGATGGATAAGTAGTATAGATAATGGATGGACTTGTCAGCTAGGGAAGACTTTGTAATGTTAGTGTGTAATGACTTTAAATATCCATGATAATCAAGAGTAGATGCAGAACACGTGTAGTACACAGTAGACAGTCTTAGGTAATATTAGGTAATAGCAAGCAGCTAGTTATGGAGGGTGTTCCTTGGATGCAGATATAACTGAACCCTCTTCACAGATGTACAGTTCCTGATGCCCTTGTCATCTAATGTGTCAGGGGAGTCCAGGGTTGTTGATACCTTGGGTCTCAGTGGAGTGCTTATGGTTGGAACTTGATCAGTGAAGAGCTGATCTTTGGGAGAGACCTATGATGACATTCCAATTTTTTTTGCTGTGACCTCATCTGAGTAATATAGAATTATGCTATTGAATGGGAAACATTTATTCAAAGCATTAAATGTGAAGATATGGCATATTAGTGTTTTATCGGATAAGTAAGCTGTTCTGCAACTCGACACTTTTGAATGTGTACGCTGATGTGACTTTTGAAACGGTCACATCAATGCTGGGTTTGGTCACAAAATGGCTGAGAAGGACTCCGTTTCTCATCAACCATGCAAATCACATGACCTGTAATAAACAGCACCTGTTTGTATTCTACCGAATTTGTAAAGTAACCCTTTTTAAGTCCAAGTGTTTCCTTGCTTAGCTTATGTCATATGTAGCCTGTAGGGTACCTATATGATCTTGTTGCTGGTTTGCTGATTGTCTGTCCTTGGATCACTGTTGGTTGGTACCAACCACTGCATACTGGGAACACCCCACAAGATGTGCCATTTTGGAGATGCTTAGACCCGGTCATTTAGCCATCACAATTTGGCTTGCCGGCGGCACGGTGGTGTAGTGGTTAGCGCTGTCGCCTCACAGCAAGAAGGTCCTGGGTTCAAGCCCCAGGGCCGGCGAGGGCCTTTCTGTGTGGAGTTTGCATGTTCTCCCCGTGTCTGCGTGGGTTTCCTCTGGGTGCTCCGGTTTCCCCCACAGTCCAAAGACATGCAGGTTAGGTTAACTGGTGACTCTAAATTGAATGTAGGTGTGAATGTGAGTGTGAATGGTTGTCTGTGTCAGCCCTGTGATGACCTGGCGACTTGTCCAGGGTGTACCCCGCCTTTCGCCCGTAGTCAGCTGGGATAGGCTCCAGCTTGCCTGCGACCCTGTAGAAGGATCAAGCGGCTAGAGATAATTATGAATGAGAATTTGGCTTGCCCATTTTTCCTGCTTCTAGCACATCAACTTCAAGAACTGACTGTACTCTTGCTGCCTAATATGCCCCACCCCTTGACAGGTGCCACTGTAATGAGAAAATTAATGTTATTCACTTCACCCGTCAGTGATTTTAATGTTATGGCGGATTGGTGTATATACACTTTTTAAAAATCTTAAATGGTGACACACACCACATCCTATGCTTGTATTACTGAACCTGTTGATACAGAAATGCAAAACAAAGCACATTTCCCTATATTTTTAATACAGTGTATCCATTTCAATTTATCTCCCATGAACATGCAGCCAGAAATATTTGGTAGTGTGCACACTATCAGAAATGAGTTGCACAGAGTATGTTGTTTCTGGTGGATGTGATTTTGGAGAGACTAGAAGAATAATGATATTTTTCTTTCCAGGTGGCTGTGGGTAAGTAAGTAAATATATATATATATATATATATATATATATATATATATATATATATATATATATATATATATATATAAATCGAGGCAAAAGTCACACTCTCTCCTGATTTTGATGTAGTTGAGCTGGCTTATGTGTACACATTTCCCTTTGTTCCAAAACTAACAGTGCTGAAACAGCAGTGACTGTAATTACAATTACAGGATTGTCAGTGCAACCCACAGCAGCCTGTCTCATCTCATCTCATTATCTGTAGCCGCTTTATCCTTCTACAGGGTCGCAGGCAAGCTGGAGCCTATCCCAGCTGACTACGGGCGAAAGGCGGGGTACACCCTGGACAAGTCGCCAGGTCATCACAGGGCTGACACATAGACACAGACAACCATTCACACTCACATTCACACCTACGGTCAATTTAGAGTCACCAGTTAACCTAACCTGCATGTCTTTGGACTGTGGGGGAAACCGGAGCACCCGGAGGAAACCCACGCGGACACGGGGAGAACATGCAAACTCCACACAGAAAGGCCCTCGCCGGCCCCGGGGCTCGAACCCAGGACCTTCTTGCTGTGAGGCGACAGCGCTAACCACTACACCACCGTGCTGCCCACAGCAGCCTGTATAGAACACATTAGTAAATTCTACGCACTGTAGATTTAAATTAATTGATTGCTTTAATAGAAAAAATCAGTTTAAGAGGATAAATTTGATTTGAAAAACTATGATCTCTCATGTAGACAACCATATACAGTTGTGGTCAGAAGTTTACATCCAGTGACATGAATGTCATCTTGGATATAAATGTCATGGGCTTTCATTTGGGCTTTCAATTATTTATCTGAACTGTTCTTTTTCTGTGGCAGAATGATTGTACAGCATACATCTTAAAAAATAAATAAAACTAGAATTTGGTGCACAATTTTCTTTGGGTGTTCTGAAATCAACACAGGGTCAAAAGTATACATACCCTCACTTAGATTATTAATTCAGAGGTGCCGAGACTTCCAAAATGTGTTCTATCTTGCCAAGGCCTCTTAACTTCCTGTTAGTGATTATGATTGACTACAGCTGGTAGCTTCTCTGTGCCTTCATAAAAAGGGTTTGTTACAGCACTCATTGGATTGACCAACACGCAGTAAAATGGGAAAGTCCAAGCAGCTCAGGGCAGATTTGAGAAAGAGAATTGCAGACGTACACAACTCAGGAATGTCTCTTGGAGCCATTTCTAAACAACTGCAGAGTCCAAGATCAGTTCAAACAATCATATTTAAGTTGCTAGGAAGCGTAGTCACTTTTCCAAGCCACTTTGCTTCAAGAAAACCCAAACGGTCACCCTCAGCTGAAAGGAAATTGGTTTGGATGGTCAGGAACAACCTGGGAACCACCAGCCCTCCCATGAAATGGAAGCTGATGGATCACTGTCTGCAGTTCGGTAAATTTTATATCCCCATGGACTAAGAGAATGCTATCCAAGAAATAACCCCCTGCTCCAAAATTGACACCTTCAAACTTAACCACAGTTTGCAACTGACCACCTGGACAAAGAAAAGCATTCTGGAAGCTTCACATGAGACAAAGATTGAGTTGTTTGGCCACAATGACCATGATGTACAGAGGAACACTACCACCAGCTGGTATAGTGATAGCAGTATCATGCTCTGGGGCGGTTTGACAGTCAGTGGAACTGGTTCATTGCACAAAGTTCAAAGACATGCAGTTAGGTTAATATGGGACGGCCTTGGGCTGAGGTGCCCTTGAGTGAGGCACCTAACTCCCAACTGCTCCCCGGGCGCTGTTAGCATGGCTGCCCACTGCACTGGGTATGTGTGCGCGCGTGTGTTCACTGCTTCAGATGGGTTAAATGCAGAGAGGAAATTTCACAAGTGTGTGATGAAATAAAGTTGTGCTTTCAAAGCGGATGGAATAATGAAGGAGGAGGACTACCTCAGAATTCTTCAGCATAACCTCAAACCATTGGAAACTTGAACATGATTGGGAGTCACAACGTGACGACAAACCCTAACAAGCATCAGAGCTGGTTGTGGAGGATAAAGCAGGCTCATATTAAGCTTAAAACAAGCCCTGACTTCAACCCTATTGAAAATGTAAATGGCGTCCATGCCAATAAAAAAAACAAATTTAATTGAACTCTACCAATATCCAACCAGAATTCTGCCAGAAGCTTGTTCATGGTAAACAAAAATGTTTGGTCAAGGTGAATTTTGCGAAAAAACATTTTACTCAAATATTAGGTGTGCTGTGGGCGGCACGGTGGTGTAGTGGTTAGCGCTGTCGCCTCACAGCAAGAAGGTCCTGGGTTCGAGCCCCGTGGCCGGCGAGGGCCTTTCTGTGCGGAGTTTGCATGTTCTCCCCGTGTCCGCGTGGGTTTCCTCCGGGTGCTCCGGTTTCTCCCACAGTCCAAAGACATGCAGGTTAGGTTAACTGGTGACTCTAAATTGACTGTAGGTGTGAATGAGAGTGTGAATGTTTGTCTGTGTCTATGTGTCAGCCCTGTGATGACCTGGCGACTTGTCTAGGGTGTACCCCGCCTTTCGCCCGTAGTCAGCTGGGATAGGCTCCAGCTTGCCTGCGACCCTGTAGAACAGGATAAAGCGGCTAGAGATAATGAGATGAGATGAGGCTCTTATCCCGTAACACCCCCCCCCCCCCACCCACCCCCCATCCCCTCATCCTTTGCTCATTTCAGTTCCAGACTGCCTCTGTCTGAGAAAGAGATTGGGGGGAAAATAAAAATGGGATGGGGCTGGCAGACAGAATTAAGTTCAGTATGTGCACAGTCTGAGGGATACAAAGCAAGCCAAAGTGGATGAATACACGCCTCTTTCTCTCTCGGTCTTTCTGCCTCTCACTCCAAATGCGGAATTATTTGCCCAGCAAGGGAGAAGGGGGTGGAGGGTGACAATGATGTATATTCCACCCTCCTATCCTGAACTCTCCCTTCTACCCCACTCCCATTTCTCTTTTTTCCCCTCTGTCATGCAAACCCATGCCTCTATTTTTCCATCAGTCTCTCCTTCATGCTCTCCCCTCCCATTTCTTTACACACTTGCACTCGATTACACACATGCATACACCCTTATTGTCTCCCCTTTTGCATGCACAGCTGTCTCATGCTCCCTCTCTCATGGCCACAGGGATTTTTTTGTTGCTTCTTGTCCTGCCTGGCAGCATTGCTCGTGTTCCTTCTTCCCAGACAGAGAAACCTGACTGACTTCCTTCTCTGGTCACTGACTATCTGCTCAAGCTTTTCATTTGCCTTATTTGATATTTTTCACCTCCTGACAGAATCGAGGATGGATGGAAATCTTTACAGCCCAAAGAAGCATCTCCATATGAAATGAAGAAAGAAGAACTTCTGAATGGACAGATGAAACAGACATGCAGAAATATGTCAGGAAGTATGAAAGGGTGAGGTTAAGTACAGAGAGAGAGAGAGAAATGGGGCATCTTGGGACTCGGCTGAGATTACATATTGGCATGCAAGGATTAGCAAAATCATGAGGAAAAAGTGAGGAAACGGAGGAAAAGAATGACACAGAAGAATCAGATTTCCCTCCCTCCTGAACTAGGCTGGAACTATGCCATTTTCTTTTAATTTCATCTCATTCATCATTTCAGCCCTGTCTTATTTCTGGACTGAATGATTGCAGTATCCATTGCCTTATTTGGTTCAGCATTTGTCGTCTCAAGATGCCTCTTTCTTACTTTCTAAACATAGTCATATTTTTTGTTGTAAATTTGGTATGGGGGGGGAACAGTTTTAAATGAGATCCTGCCCGTACGTTTCACTCCCCTTCTACATTTGTACAATTTGTGCCATTTGTTTGTCTCATTCTGTATTTCTGTTTTTATTTATATCTGTATAATATTTTTTTCTCTGTCCTAGGTTAACCTTGTACTCTCGGGTTCAGACTGAGAATGTGCAGAACATATGGCATGGAGGTAGGAGAGCCAGGCTATGTTCATTTAGTATGTGTGTGGATTCTTTATTGATTGGTTCATTCCTTCACTTCTTTAAATTTTTCATGTGCAGTGCTGTGAATACATTCCATCTCAACATCTGCCATCTCCGCTAGCATATTAGAGCTGGATTTATCAGAAAAATCTGATATGCTTGTGTGTGTAATTTTTTATATATATGTGTGTGTGTGTATATGTGTATATATATGTGTGTGTGTGTGTGTAAATATACACACACACACACACACATATATATATATATATATATATATATATATATATATATATATATATATATATATATATATATATAAAAAATGTGTGTGTGTATATATACACGTGTGTGTGTGTGTGTGTATGTATAAATAAAAAATATAAAGTGAAATATTAAAGCCTTTTTTGTTTTAATTTTGATGATTATGGCTTGTAGCTCATGAAAATCAGGAATCCAGTATCTCAAATTATTAGAATATTCCCTAAGATCAATCAAAAAAAGGATTTACAATACAGAAATGTCCAACTTCTGAAAAGTATATTCATTTATACACTCAATACTTGGTTGGGGCTCCTTTACCATGAATCAATGGTAAATTAATTGAAAAAATGGTATCAATGCGGTGTGGCATGGAGGTGATCAGCCTGTGGCACTGCTGAGGTATTATTGAAGCCCAGGTTGCTTTGATAGTGGCCTTCAGCGTATCTGTATTTTTGGGTCGGGTCTTTCTCATCTTCCTCTTGACAATACCCCATAGATTCTCTATGGGGTTCAGGTCAGGCAAGTTGGCTGGCCAATCAAACACAGTAATATCATGGTCAGCAAACCATTTGGTAGTAGTTTTGGCACTGTGGGTAGGTGCTAAGTCCTGCTGGAAAAGGAAATCAGCATCTCCAAAAAGCTCGTCAGCAGATGGAAGCATGAAGTGCTCTAAAATCTCCTGGTAGATGGCTGTGTTGACTTTGGACTTGATAAAATACAGTGGACCAACACCAGCAGATGACATGGCACCCCAAATCATCACAGACTGTGGAAACTTCACACTGGGCTTCAAACACCTTGGATTCTGTGCCTCTCCACTCGTCCTCCAGACTCTAGAACCGTGATTTCCAAATTTAAATGCAAAATGTACTTTCATCTGAAAAGAGGACTTTGGACCACTGAGCAACAGTCCATTTCTTTCTCTCCTTAGCCCAGATAAGACACTTCTGACATTGTCTCTGGCTCAGGAGTAGCTTGATATTAGGAATGCGAAAGTTGTATCCCCTTTCTTGAAGATGTCTGTTCGTGATGGGTCTTGATACACTGACACCAGCCTCAGTCCACTCCTTGTGAAGCTCTCCCAAGTTCTTGAATCAACTTTTCTTGACAATCCTCTCAAGACTGCAGCCATCCCTGTTGCTTGTGCACCTTTTCCAGCCACCCTTTTCAGTAATGACCTTTTGTGGCTTACCCTCCTTGTGGAGGGCATCAGTGATCATCTTCTGGACAACAGTCAAGTCAGCAGTCTTCCCCATGATTGTGGTTGTGTGTACTGAACTAGACCGAGAGATGCACTGTGTTCATACTGTTTTACTCAAACTCTAAATGAAATATTCTAATATTTTGAGATGTTTTTTATGGTTTTGTACTGTATGCCATACTGATTAAAATTAAAATAGAAAAATGCTTGAAACATATTTTAATTTGTGTAATGAGTCTATAATATATAACATTTTCACTTTCTTAAGTAACTGATGGAAAATATTGAACTTTTTCACAATATTCACATTTTTTGAGATGCACTTTGTGTGTGTGATTTATTTATATATATATATATATATATATATATATATATATATATATATATATATATATATATAAAAATATAATACACACACGGGGCTGCAAAAGTAGGTATACAGTAATGAAAAAACATTCGCACAAAATATTAGTATTAAATGAAACCTAGAACCACTATTATAATACTGGAATGATCCTTACTGTATACCTACTTTTGCAGCCCCCTGTATAGTGAGTGTGGATGTGCATCCATGTGTCTGTTCATGTATTACAGGATCTGTCCCTGTTCCCTTCTGATGTATTATGCTACTGTATGGCTTGAGTGCAGATTTACATTGTACAAAGAAAGTAAGTAAATGTGTATTTAAGAATATAAGCCAAAGGTAAATGGACTGTGACAGGAGTCTGTTTGCACAAGCACTGATGTTTTTCTCATATAAATAATATGCCTGAACAGTTTGCCAAGAACATATGGTACATACAGTGAGGTTGATAAATACTGGGACAAAGTTGTGGTTATTTTAGCTGTTTACCATGGTGTACTGGAGTTGAAATTAATGAATGAGCTCAAAGGTTAAACTTTCATTTTAATTTCAGTGTATTTACATCCAGTTCAGGTGAAACAAACATAATTATCAATTAAATGGTCATTTTAGGGCGGCACGGTGGTGTAGTGGTTAGCGCTGTCGCCTCACAGCAAGAAGGTCCTGGGTTCGAGCCCCGGGGCCGGCGAGGGCCTTTCTGTGTGGAGTTTGCATGTTCTCCCCGTGTCCGCGTGGGTTTCCTCCGGGTGCTCCGGTTTCCCCCACAGTCCAAAGACATGCAGGTTAGGTTAACTGGTGACTCTAAATTGACCGTAGGTGTGAATGTGAGTGTGAATGGTTGTCTGTGTCAGCCCTGTGATGACCTGGCGACTTGTCCAGGGTGTACCCTGCCTTTCGCCCATAGTCAGCTGGGATAGGCTCCAGCTTGCCTGCGACCCTGTAGAAGGATAAAGCGGCTAGAGATAATGAGATGAGATGGTCATTTTAAAAACTTGATTGCAAATTCTGGACCAATAATCATGACGACACTGGGTTTCTTCCATGATGAAGCTCTGCCAGACCTTTCCTGCAACTTGCTTATTCTTGGGGTGTTTAGCCTTCAAGTCAGATCAATGACCGCACAATGTTCCACATCTTTGCCTTCTCTTATTTTGCTTTTGAAGTATGCTTCAGGTCATTGTCCATCTGTACCATGAAGCACAGTTCAATGAATATTTGAAGAATTTGAAGAACATTGAATGGAACAGAATTAATCAGTGAAGTCACATCAATATGTACAACGGAACCAGTTCCACTGGCAGCCGTACAAGCCCAAGCCATAAGATCATGAGCAGTTCCTTTCCTTCGCCATACTCTTCTTGTTCCATCAAGCTAGCACAAGCTGTTTTTTTTTTTGTTTGTTTTTTTTTTTTTTAAATCTCATCTGTTCATAGAATGTTGCTCCAGAATGTTATTCGTCCCATAACTGGCAAGGGCCATAGGGGCACCACTGATTGTTTTAACCAGCCCATCATTTGGTGTGTCTATGGCATTTAAACTTGGCTGTGCCTGTCCATCTCCAAGCTTGATTAATGGACAATTTGGAGCCACCAATTAACCTAGCCTGCATGTCTTTGAACTGTGGGGGGAAACTGGAGGACCCGGAGGAAACCCATACAGACACAGGGAGAACATGCAAACTCCACACAGAAAGGCCCCCATCGACCACTGGGCTCAAATTCTGAACCTTCTTGCTGTGAGGCAACAGAGCTAACCACTGTGCCACCCTCCAGAGCTCTACAAGATTAAAAAAAAATCTAATCTAGTTATCTCCCTGTTTTAAAAACATACCAATGATGTACAATCTTATGGTAAACCCTCTGTATTTACTCTGGTGAAGTCTGCTCTTGATTGTTAACTTTAACACACAGTACCAGTCAAAAGTTTGGACACACCTTCTAATTCAGTGTTTTTTCTTTTTTTAATGAATTAAGACATGTAATGTCTCTTAAAATAATGATGGACATCATTTCTCTTTACTTAATTGAACGGTTCTTGACATAATATGGATTACTACAGTTGTGGTGTGGAATATGGCTATTTACTGTTTGATCTCAAACTTGTTAAGAAGGCAAGAAACTAGTCCACCCATTAACAGGTTTGCCTCATCAAAAGTTAATTGAAAAGCATTCCAGGTGACTACCTCATGAAGCTGGTTAAGCTAACGCCAAGAGTGTTCAAAGCGTCATCAAGGTGGCTACTTTGAAGAATCTAAAATATGAAACAATTTTTCTTTTTTAACACATAGTTCCATATGTTATTTAATACTTTTGATGGCTTTAGTATTGTTCTACAATGTCAAAAATAGTCCAAATACAGAAGAACCTATTAATGAGTATGGGTGTACACACTTTTGACTGGTAATGTACCCATCTCCTGGAGGATGTTCTTGATCTAGCCAATTGTTTTGAAGGGGTTTTTCTTCACCAGGGAAATAATTCTTCTGTCATCTACCACATCTGTTTTATGTGATCTTTCAGGCCTTTTGGTGTTCCTGAGCTCACCAGTGCATTCTTTCTTTGAAAAGAAGAAAGACTGTACCAAATAAATAATTTGGCCACACCAAAAGTTTTTGTTATCTTGCTGATGGGTTTGTGTAGATTTTTCAGCCTAATCATGGCCTTCTTCAATGGCAGATTCCAATAGCAAATACAAGTACTGACCCTTTATCTGCTTATTTGTAAGTGAAATAATGAGGGAATAAAGGGAGTCCCTCAAAAAGGCAGGGAGACTCATAGATAAGGACTGAAATTCCTATACCATTTCACCTGGTTTGGATGTAAATACCCTCAAATTAAAGCTGAAAGACTGCATTTTGAGCTCATACAATATTATATAATATAAATCTAACATGCGGACTGAAAAGAGAAATGCCATACCGGATCGGTCAGGGCCCGGGTTAACAACGGCTGCCTCCAGTACTGTTGGTCAACAGGGTGCTGGTGGAAAGTATGCTACTGTTGCGCCAAAACAGAGAAGGAGAAAGAGAGAGGGGAGGTGTGTTAGGAGAGAGCGTGAAAGATGGAAGGGAAGGAGCTTAGAATTGAGGGTAAGAACACTGAATGTGGGAACATTAACTGGCAGAGTGAGAGAGTTAGCAGGTATGATGGAAAGAAGGAAGTTGGACATTTTGTGTGTGCAGGAGATGAGGTGGAAGGGAAGTAAGGCCAAGAACATTGGAGGTGGATGCAAGTTGTTTTATTATGGAGTCGATGGAAAGAGAAATGGTGTTGGTATTGTTTTGAGGGGAGAGTTGGTGTGATTGATGTGAAGAGGGTGTCAGATAGAATGATAGGCATGAAGTTGGAGATTCAAGGAGTGGTAATCAAATCAAGAAGTAGAGTTGGTTAGTAAGGATGAGGTGAGGGCAGCCATGAATAGAATGAAGACTGGGAAAACAGTCAGACCAGATGGTATCCCGATTGAGGCTTGGAGATGTTTGGGTGAGACAGCTGTGGAGTTCCTAACGAGATTGTTTAATAAGCTTTTGGAGAATGAGAAAATGCCGAATGAATGGAGAGTGTGCTAGTACCAATATACAAGAATAAGGGAGATGTACAGAGCTACGGTAATTACAGAGGGATAAAATTGATGAGCCACACCATGAAGTTATGGGTATTGGAGGTGAGATTGAGAAGAGAGGTAGCAATCTGTGAACAGCAGTAGAGGTTTATGTCAAGGAAGAGCATGTCGGATGCAATTTTTCCTTTAAGAATGTTAATGGAGAAGTACAGGGAAAGCCAGAGAAAGCTACATTGTGTGTTTTGTAGACCTGGAGAAGGCATATGATGGAGTGCCAAGAGATGAGTTATGAGAGAGTGTGGAGTGAATGAGAAGTATATTAGTGATGCAAGACATGTATGAGAACAGTGAAACAGCAGTGAGGTGTGCAGCTGGAATGACTGGTTCAAGGTGAAGGTGGGACTCCATCAAGGATCTGCTTTGAGTCCTTTCTTGTTTGCTATAGTGATGGATAGCTTGACGGATGAAGTGAGGCAAGAGTCACCATGGAACATGATGTTTGTGGATGATATTGTGATATGTGGTGGAAGTAGAGAGGAGGTTGAGCTGGGTTTGGAGAGATGGAGGTATGCATTGGAATGAAGGTGAACAGTAGCAAAACAGAATACATGTGCATCAATGAGAATGGGGATGAGAGTGTAGTGAAGATGCAAGGAGTAGACATAAAGAAAGTTGGGGAATTCAAGTACCTGGGGTCAACTGTGCAGGAAAATGGGGGCTGCGATAGTGAGGTGAGGAAGAGAGTGCAGGCAGGGTGGAGCAGTTGGAGAAGGATTTCGGGAGTCATTTGTGATGGGAAAGTCCCAGCAAAAGTGAAAGGTAAGATGTATAAGACAGTAGTGAGACCAGCTGTGATGTATGGATTGGAGACAGGAGGCAAAGTTGGAGGTGGCGGAGTTGAGGATGTTAAGGTTTGCGATGGGAGTGACGAGGTTGGACAGGATAAGAAATGAACACATCAGAGGGACGGCACATGTGGAGCTTGTAGCTTGGGAAATAAGCTAAGGGAGATGAGACTGAGATGGTATGGGCATATCTGGAGAAGAAATGTAGAGCATGTTGGAAGGAGAATGTTGAGGGTGGAGCTGCCAGGCACACGAAAACAAGAAGGGCCAAAGAGGAGATACATGAACATGGTGAGAGAGGACATGAAAGTGGCAGGTGTGGGGGATGGAGCAATAGAGACGAAAGATCCACTGTGGTGACCCCTAATCATTTTATATATAATCTCAGGCCTAGAAATTCATATATTTTTTCACCAGCCACCCGGATGAGTTACCTTCCAAAGTAACTAGCCAAACAGAAAATCAACTAGCCAAAATTTGTTCATGTATGAATTTTACTTCTGTCTCAAATAACGCAAAAGAGAGTAGTTACCATTTGTTCATGACTAATGTACATTTATTTCAAGACCTGAGTATTTTGATACTGTTGTTAAATACATAAATGAGAACAACACAGAGCACCATAATATATAATATCAACAAATAATAATATATTGGAAAACTTGGCAACTTGGTGTATGAGTATTGAAAACAAATATACTTACTGTCATGACTATAGCACCCAAAATATATCCAACATGCTTTCTGTATTTAACCATTTATGAGAGAGAAAGCATTAGGAGCTTCATACTGACTAGGAATCAACTTGAAAAAAATTAATTATTCCATAAAAATCGTATCGCAGCCAAGGCTTACCCTGCTCCCACGTTTGCTTATAAGTCCTTTGTCGTTTCTCCTTCTCGTACGCTTTATTGGCGGCCTTTTTCTCCTCTTCAGACCGAGGTCGCTTTGTCCCCATCTCTGGCGGTTTTTGTACACCTTTCAGAAAATTCCACATCGCAACGTAGCTTTGGCAGATGTAGATGTAAACAACAAAAAAACACACATGTTTAAATGGGCGATAATGTGGCCACATCTATTGAATTTGATAACGTGATGTGGCAGCAGGGGCATGGCCAAGCGTTGGTCTGTGAATGGAGGGCAGAGTCAGGGAAGGTAAGTGGTGGAATCATTGCACCTGATGGGGATTAACCTGTTTGTGTGTCTTCCCCAGTGACCGCGCCCTTTAAAAGGAGAGGAGAGCAGAGAAAGGGAGCTCTCCCCAACCAGAACACGTGTGCGTGCATGCGCGTGTGCGTGCGGCTGGGAAGTGATAAAAGGCTGAAAAGCTAGCAATAAATAGTTCATTGAGAACTCCGTTCTGGCCTGCCATGCTTCTGTGCTCCACCCACCTGGTCCAATACTACACGTGATTACTGCGATATTCAACGAGATGCGTTATATGCATGCGCAGTAGTGAAAAAAACGACAGCCTGACTCGTACACGATATGATTCGGAATTCTTCGGTAGTTTCCGTCCTGCCGATAAACACATCGATTAGCACAGACACGGCACACGCTTAATATGTGGCGGCTTTAGTTGACGGTGTGTCTGAAACTTCGCTTCATATATATTTTTTATTTTCAACTAGCCAGCCGGGCTGGCTAGTGACAAGAATTACTCGCCAAATGACAAATTAAGTTACCTTGGGCGACCGGACCACCGCGAATTTTGAGCCCTGCATATATATACGCGCACACAAAACCCCAATTTCAAAAATGTTGGGACGCTGTGTAAACTGTAAATAAAAACAGAATATGATAATTTGCAAATCATGAAAACCCTATAGTTCATTGAAAGTAGTACAAAGACAACATAAGTGTTAAAACTGAGAAATTTTTGTTTTTTGAAAAATACATGCTCATTTTGAATTTGATGTCAGCAACACATTTCAGAAAAGTTGGTACAGGGGCGTGTTTACCACTGTGTTGCATCACCTCTACTTTTAACAACACTCTGTAAACGTTTGGGAACTGAGGAGACCAATTGCTGTACATCTGAAAGAGAAATGTTGTCCCGTTCTTTTCTGATATACAGTTTCAGCTGCTCAACAGTTCGGGGTCTCCTTTGTTGTATTTTGCACTTCATAATGCGCCAAATGTTTTAACTGGGAGACAGGTCTGGATTGCAGCAGGCCAGTTTAACACCCTGACTCTTTTACGACGGAGCCATGCAGTTGTAATATGTGCAGAAAGTGGTTTGTTGTTATCTTGCTGAAAGAAGGAAGGCCTTCCCTGAAAAAGATTTAGTCTGGATGGCAGCATATTGCTCTGAAACGTGTTTATATCATTCAGCATTAATGATGCCTTCCCAGATGTACAAACTACCCATGTCATGTGCACTAATGTCCCCTCATACCATCACAGATGCTGCTTTTAAACTGTGCACTGATAACAAGCCGGATGGTCCCTCTCCTCTTTAGCCTGGAGGGTGTGGTGTCCATAATTTCTAAAAAGAATTTCTACTTTTGATTAGTCAGACCTCGGGACATTTTTCCACTTCGCCTCAGTCCATCATAAAAGAGCTGGGGCCCAGAGAAGGGGGCAGTGTTTCTGGATATTGTTTATATCTGGTTTTAACTTGCATTTGTGGATGCAGTAATGAAGTGTTTTCACAGACGATGGTTTTCTGAAGTGTTCCTGAGCCCATACAGTGAATTCCATGACAGACATGTGTCTCCTTTAATGCAGTGTCTCCTGAGGGCCTGAAGATCACAGGCATCCAGTGTAAGTTTTCAGTCTTGTCTCTTGCATACAGAGATTTCTCCAGATTCTCTGAATCTTTTAATGACATTATGGACTTTTATTTATATATATTTATATATATATATATATATATATATATATATATATATATATATATATATATATTAGTGTGTGTGTGTGTGTGTGTATACACACACACACACACACACACGTGTGTGTATATACTGTGTATGTGTGTATATATACTAGTGCATCTCCAAAAATTAGAATATTGTGAAAAAGTTCAATATTTTCCATCAGTTATTTAAGAAAGTGAAAGTTGTATATTATAGACTCATTACACATAAACTAATGTGTCAAGCATTTTTCTATTTTAATTTTAATCAGTATGGCATACAGTACAAAAACGTAAAAAAAAACCCTCAAAATATTAGAATATTTCATTTCGAGTTTGAGTAAAACAGTATAAACACAGTGTATCTCTCGGTCTAGTTCAGTACACACAACCACAATCATGGGGAAGACTGCTGACTTGACTGTTGTCCAGAAGATGATCACTGATGCCCTCCACAAGGAGGGTAAGCCACAAAAGGTCATTGCTGAAAAGGGTGGCTGGAAAAGGCGCACAAGCAACAGGGATGGCTGCAGTCCCATCACAAACAGACATCTTCAAGAAAGGGGATACAACTTTCGCATTCCTAATATCAAGCTACTCCTGAGCCAGAGACAATGTCAGAAGTGTCTTATCTGGGCTAAGGAGAGAAAGAAATGGACTGTTGCTCAGTGGTCCAAAGTCCTCTTTTCAGATGAAAGTACATTTTGCATTTAATTTGGAAATCACGGTTCAAGAGTCTGGAGGAAGAGTGGAGAGGCACAGAATCCAAGGTGTTTGAAGCCCAGTGTGAAGTTTCCACAGTCTGTGATGATTTGGGGTGCCATGTCATCTGCTGGTGTTGATCCACTGTATTTTATCAAGTCCAAAGTCAACACAGCCATCTACTAAGAGATTTTAGAGCACTTCATGCTTCCATCTGTTGACGAGCTTTTTGGAGATGCTGATTTCCTTTTCCAGTTCCGGTTTCCTTTTCCACCTACCCACAGTGTCAAAACTACTACCAAATGGTTTACTGTGTTTGATCGGCCAGCCAACTTGCCTGACCTGAACCCCATAGAGAATCTATGGGGTATTGTCAAGCGGAAGATGAGAGAGACCTGACCCAAAAATACAGATACGCTGAAGGCCACTATCAAAGCAACCTGGGCTTCAATAACACCTCAGCAGTGCCACAGACTGATCACCTCCATGCCACACCGCATTGATACAGTAATTCATGGTAAAGGAGCCCCAACCAAGTATTGAGTGTATAAATGAATATACTGTACTTTTCAGAATTTGGACATTTTTGTATTGTAAATCCTTTTTTTGATTGATCTTAGGGAATATTCTAATAATTTGAGATACTGGATTTCTGATTTTCATGTTTTAATTTTGCTGATATATAATAAATTAAAACAAAAAAGGCTTTAAATATTTCACTTTACATGTAATGAATATAGAATATATGAAAGTTTACCTTTTTGAATTAAATTATGAAAAAAGGAACTTTTTTCATGGTATTCTAATTTTTTGAGATGCGTGTGTGTGTGTGTGTGTGTGTGTATATATATATATATATATATATATATATATATATATATATATATATATATATATATATAAAATATACATACACACACACACACACACTAAATATATAGATGTTGTCGTCGACTTACGACCGATTGACTTTACAACCATCTGGTTATGACTGGCAAGTGTCTCCCAGCTGAGCATACGACAGTTTCCGCCTCAGCTCCCGGCAGCGCCTCTTGCCGCGTACAACAGTTTCCACCCCAGCTCCAGACACACGTGCAGTCTCTCGTGCTCCCTCACACATTCTGTCATACAGTTTCTGCCCCAGCTGCAGGCACATGCACAGTCTCTCTCGCGCACTCCGTCATACAGTCTCTGCCCCAGCTCCTGGTTTATGAAACGAGCAAATCCTCCCGCCAGCCCGAGCGCTGCAACAGCTGATGATGACGTAGACGACCCACAGCCAAGCACCGGTGATGCTAGCGGTCACTAAATTTTGTATTTTGCTATGTTTTACATTTGTATTTTGGTATGTTTCAAACTAAAATGTTTTCTGTTTTTTACACCTCTATTTCGTATTTTTTGTTTTGCACATATTAAACGAATTGTACTGTACGCAGTGTAGTATGCAGTGTTTGACTTACCGTAAACCAAATAATGAGCCAAGGTAATGAAATAAGAAAATGTTCATAAAATAAGACTAAGATGATTACAATATCACTACACATCACAATATACTTACATTCATTTAACATAGGCCGACTTACGACCAGATCCGTTTACAACCGGTCAGTCGTAACCAAACGCAGTCGTAAGTTGACGACTGTGTGTGTGTGTGTGTGTGTGTATGTGTATATATATATATATATATAATACAGTATATATGTAAAAAATGAATGATATTCTCATATATATATATATATATATATATATATATATATATATATATATATAAAATGATTGGTGATTGGGTTGTGCACACGCATTCTGTGCTATGCAATTCCTGGTTCCTGAGTTGTTTGTGACGAGTCTTTTTTCCGCGAGTGTTGGTGTTAATTACTAATCTTTTTTTTTTCTACAAATAATTTTACAGTATCCTCTTTTTTTTTTTTTTTTACTTTCCACTTTCGCTTTCCTTTTTCAGTTTGTTTTTCTCTTTTTTCGGAAGAATGCCGAGACCAGAAGCTTTCTTTTTTTCTCCTCCTGCATAAAGACCATAAGCCGAGGCCATCCACATTGGATCTGCTTTAATATCAACAGATCTTCAATTAAGGTACGTGAATCCTTTCATCATGGCACACCTTCAGCCTGTTCAGTGTGCTGAGTGCACTATGTTTAGTCATTCTTCCTCCGTCGCTAGTAATAGCTTTATTTGTGATAAGTGCAGATTAATTAGCTCTCTGACGGAGATGACTATAGTGTTAGAAGTGCGTATCCAGGTTTTAGAGAAGGTCAGTGAGAATGAGAACAGTGTAGTTTCTGTAGGGGAAAGTCTGGATGCCCTAGGTGGAGTTAGTAATCCCCCAACTCTGGCATTAGCGCCCTCACAGCGGGGCGAATGGGTGATGACTCGGCGGCATAAGTGTAGAACCAAAGCTACCGCTGACGCTCGCCCACGGGAGCACCACTCCTCTCCGTGTCAAACGGGTTTGCTCTCCTTAGTGATGCACCCACTCAGAAACCTGAAAGAGCTCTGGTTATAGGGGACTCTATCATACAGCATGTGAAATTAGCTCAGCCTTTAGGGGCACCAGCAGCTTTAGTCAGGTGTATACCAGGAGCCAGGGTGCCAGACACAGCAGGTAATCTTAGGTTCTTAGGCAAGCACAGGTTCTCAAAGATAGTTATCCATGCAGGAGCTAATGATATACACCTTTGTCAGTCTGCGATTACTAAGAGTAACTTTGTAGAAGTGTTTAAATTAGCGAAGGTGATGTCCGATGCTGTAGTATGCTCTGGCCCCATCCCAATGCGGCGTGGCGATGTAGCTTACAGCAGGTTATGGTCGCTGAACTGCTGGTTGTCCAGGTGGTGCTCTGAAAACAGTGTGGGCTTTATAGATAATTGGGCTAATCTTGAGGGCACTGCTGGCCTGTTAGGGCAGGACAGTATCCATCCCACTCGGGAAGGTGCTGCTCTCATTTCCTGCAGCATAGGTCATAGTTTCAGAATAGGCCTAGTTAATTTCTGACAATCCAGAGTCAAGGCCAGGGAGCAGACGAACAGGCTAAGCCAACTGTCTGCTAGCTGCACAGAGTCATCACTCAGGGTCCACTACATCAAGACTGTCTGTCTGTTCCCCGAGCTCAACAAAAAAGTAGAAACATTCAGAGAGTTTGTTCCAGTAACCTAATCAATATAAAATTAGATCATACTAACTATACAGCCGCTCCCAGCACCTTTGATCTAAAAGTGGGGCTATTAAATATTAGATCTCTTACATCTAAAGCGCTAATGGTTAATGAACTCATTACTGATCAGGAGTTTAATGTACTTTGTTTAACTGAAACATGGATTAAGTCAAATGAATATATAGCATTAAATAAAGCAAGTCCTCCTGTATACAGTTATATACACCAGCCTCGTCTAACTGGCAGAGGAGGAGGCGTTGCGGTTATTTATAATTATCTAGGTGTAACACACAAACCTAGTTATAAATTTAATACATTTGAAGTTCTTCATACTAATATAATGTATGTAGCCTCGAAAAATAGGTCTACCCAGTTAATTCCATTACTTATTATTTATAGGCCCCCGGGGCCATATTCTGAGTTTCTTTCTGAATTTGCAGATTTTATCTCAGATCTGGTTATTTCCTTAGACAAAGCTTTAGTTGTCAGAGATTTTAATATTCACTTCGATAACCCAGAAGACCCTTTGAAAACAGCGTTTGTGTCCATTTTAGATTCAGTAGGGATTAATCAGAATGTCATAGGACCGACCCATAATGGTGGTCACACCCTCGATCTAATACTAACATTCGGGTTAAACGTAGAAAATATAGTCATACTTCCACAGTCTGAAGTTCTCTCAGATCATTATCTCATCTCATTCAAAATATGTCTGAGTAATAGTATATGCACCTCACCACACTACTGTATTAAACGTACATTCATGTCAACTACTGCACAGAGCTTTATAAATGATCTCCCAGAGTTATCGACTTTGATTGGGTCACTGTCAGCCCCTGCAGAACTTGATCAGGCAACTGAATGCTTAGAGTCAATGTTCTGCCATACTTTAGATAACGCAGCTCCTCTTAAATGGAAAATGGTCAGAGACAAAAAATTAGCACCCTGGTATAATGATGACACTCGCACATTAAAACAGACCACTCGAAAATTGAAACATAAATGGCGTCAAACAAAATTGGTAGTGTTCAAATTAGTGTGGAAGGAGAGCTTCCTCAAGTAAAGAAAAGCTCTTAGTGCTGCTCGATCAACATATCTCTCCTCCCTAATAGAAGATGATAAAAATAATCCTAGATTCCTATTTAATACTGTCGCAAAATTAACCAGGAATAAGTCCACTACAGACACATGCACATGTATGTAGTAGCAACGACTTCATGAATTTTTTTAATGACAAAATTGAGAACATCCGACAAAAAATTAAAACTACTAATTTAAGGTCAGACAATGTCAGTGACCCTGTAGTTAACAATATAACTGTATCAGATCAGCAAATTAGAATGCTTTACTCCCCTTAGAGAAACTGAATTACTTTTCCCCAAATATTTTTATTCAGTTTTAACCTACATACATACATACATACCGTACATACAAGGACAAGCAGTCTTACCATTTCCTTCTCTTTTTTTTTTAAAGATATTTTTTGGGCTTTTTGCACCTTTATTGGATAGGACAGTGTAGAGACAGGAAATGAGCGGGAGAGAGAGAGAGATGGGGAGGGATCGGGAAATGACCTCGGGCCGGAATCGAACCCGGGTCGCCCGGATTTATGGTATGGCGCCTTATCCACCTGAGCCACGACGCCCCCACCATTTCCTTCTCTAATATGTTTAGAATTGGTATATCTAAAGAATTCCTTTGAGACACAAAAATAAAATTTCTTATTTGTAAATATTTAAAGAAGTGTTTTTAGATGTATTAAATGTATTAACAATTTCCTCAAAGGACAAATGCTTGTTGGAAGAATACTTATCTGCTATGGACTTTATCCCTTTCTCTGCCCAAATCTTAAAGCCTGCATCCAACCGCCCTGCTATAAAATTTGTATTACCCCAAATGGGGCTATAACCAGACAGGTCATTTGGTATGCCAAAATATCTCTTAACTACATACCAAATATTAATCATACTAAGAACTACTGGGTTAAGACAATTTTTCCTAAGATCTTTGAGATCAGCCAAATATAAGTATAGATTTAGGGGCAGGCCAGGCATGATTGCATTTGATTCCATGTTGACCCAAGATGGGATACCTTGTGAAGAGAAGTAGAACATAATGGTTCTGAGCTGAGTAGCCCAATAATACCACTGCAAGTTGGGACACTGAAGTTGCCTCTATCATATGGCAAGTACAGAAGTGAAAGGCGGAGTCTGGGACGTCTGCTGTTCCAGATAAAGTTAGTAAATAGGTTGTTAAGTCTTTTGAAAAGGTGTTTTGGAGGTGGTAAGGGGATATTCTGGAATAGATACAACAGTTTAGGTAAGATTCATTTTCAGGACATTTATGCGACCAATTAAGGATATGGGTAGAGATGTCCATCTTTCAATAGAGTTAGAAATGTTTTTGAAAAGGGAATCATAATTTGCAGAGACAATGTTCTCAAGTTTTGGTGCAATTTTTATTCCCAAATATGTAAAGTTATCAGTTAAATGAAAAATGTCGGGAAGATTCTGCAGCTGTTCTCTATCATGATTGTCTAATAGCATTAACATGCTTTTTGAGTTATTAATCTTATACCCAGATATCTTCCCAAATCTATGAATAAGCTCTAACAGAGCAGGTATAGAAGACCTAAGATGTTTTTAAAAAAAAAAGAACATCAGCAAATAAAGCAATTTTGTGTTCCACCTGGCCAACAGCTACGTCTGTATGCTTTCTAACCACAGTTGCAAAGGGTTCTATGGAAATTGCAAAGAGGAGAGGTGATCCCTGCTGACAGCCCCTGGATATGTTGAAAGGTTTGGACACCATATTGTTCGTAAGCACCTCAGCTACTAAGTTATTACAGAGAATCCTAACCCATTTGCAAAATCTCTCCCCAAAACCAAACTTAACCAAAAGTTCAAACAAATAGGGCCACTCCACCCTATCAAAGGCCTTCTCTGCATCAAGCAACAAGATAGCAGTGTCATGCCCGTTTTTCTGGTAATGGAGGATATTGAGTCGTCTTCTTACATTATGAAATCCTTGTCTACATTGAATAAAGCCATTCTGGTCCTCTCCTATTAATCTAGGCAGCACTACTTCCAATCTCCGTGCTAAAACTTTACATAATATTTTGGTGTCTGAATTAAAGAGGCTTATTGGACGCATATTTTCGCATTTTGTGTTGCTTTTTCCTGGTTTTGGTAGTAATGTGATTAAGGCTTCCCTCATTGATGCAGGAAGAAGGCCTTGTTGAAATGCCTCAAGCATCATATCCAAAAGAGGACCTATCAACTTTTCTTTAAATTTTCTATAAATGTCTATAGGGAGGCCATCTGGGCCTGGCATTTTCCCTGCTGTCATAACATCAATAGCTGCTGATATTTCTTCTTTAGTTATCCCCTCTTCAAGATTCATCTGATCCTCTCCTGAAATCTGAGGCAAATCAAGATCATCTAAAAATTGAGACTGTAACTCATTATTAGGGGAGCATTCTGCACTATATAACTTGTCATAATAATCTCTGAATGCTTCATTTATCTTTACTGGGTCTGTAATATTTCCTGATGGATTTTCAATTGTGATAATGGCTTGCTCCGCTTGTCTTTTTTTGATCTGCCAAGCAAGCAGTTTTCCTGCTTTATCTCAATGTTCGTAAAAGTTCTGCTTTAATTTCAGTATTTTTGCAGCCACTCTGCCTGCTGACATTTCATTATAGCGGGTCCTTAGAAGAACTAATTTATCATGTTCAGCTACTGTGTTATTCTGGTAGACATTCTTTTCTAACTCACTTATGTCTTTCCAATTGTTTCAGTTCTTGTCTAGAATGTTTGGATTTTGAGCTACAAAATCCAATAATTTGACCCCTAATGAAAGCTTTGAAAGCTTCCCATTGTATGCAAGCTGAGGTTTCAGATGTGTTAGTCTCAAAATAAAGATCTATTTGTTTACCTGAAAACTCTAGGAATAATGGATCTTGTAACCATCCTGCCTGCATATGCCATTTAGGAGGGGTGTTGGCTATTTTATTACCAATATATGTTAATGACACTGCTGCATGATTAGAAATAACTACAGTGTGATATTTACAATCTACAATTTTGGAGAGCAGTGGTGCCGACACTAAAAAAAAAAATCAATACGTGAATGTGTTTGATGCATCCCAGACAGGGGCGATTTCTCAGACAACAAGGGAAGCCGAGCTTCCCCTAAAATTCTCTCCCCAAACTGCGACATCTACAGTGGGGCAAAAAAGTATTTAGTCAGTCACCAATTGTGCAAGTTCTCCCACTTAAAAAGATGAGAGAGGCCTGTAATTTTCATCATAGGTATACCTCAACTATGAGAGACAAAATGAGAAAAAAAAATCCAGAAAATCACATTTGTCTGATTTTTAAAGAATTTATTTGCAAACTATGGTGGAAAATAAGTATTTGGTCAATAACAAAAGTTCATCTCAATACTTTGTTATATACCCTTGGTTGGCAATGACAGAGGTCAAATGTTGTCTGTAAGTCTTCACAAGGTTTTCACACACTGTTGCTGGTATTTTGGCCAATTCCTTCATGCAGATCTCCTCTAGAGCAGTGATGTTTTGGGGCTGTCGCTGGGCAACACGGACTTTCAACTCCCTCCAAAGATTTTCTATGGGGTTGAGATCTGGAGACTGGCTAGGCCACTCCAGGACCTTGAAATGCTTCTTACGAAGCCACTCCTTCATTGCCCGGGCGGTGTGTTTGGGATCATTGTCATGCTGAAAGACCCAGCCACGTTTCATCTTCAATGCCCTTGCTGATGGAAGGAGGTTTTCACTCAAAATCTCACGATACATGGCCCCATTCATTCTTTCCTTTACACGGATCAGTCGTCCTGGTCCCTTTGCAGAAAAACAGCCCCAAAGCATGATGTTTCCACCCCCATGCTTCACAGTAGGTATGGTGTTCTTTGGATGCAACTCAGCATTCTTTCTCCTCCAAACACGACAAGTTGAGTTTTTACGAAAAAGTTCTATTTTGGTTTCATCTGACCATATGACATTCTCCCAATCCTCTTCTGGATCATCCAAATGCTCTCTAGCAAACTTCAGACGGGCCTGGACATGTACTGGCTTAAGCAGGGGGACATGTCTGGCACTGCAGGATTTGAGTCCCTGGCAGCGTAGTGTGTTACTGATGGTAGCCTTTATTACTTTGGTCCCAGCTGTCTGCAGGTCATTCACTAGGTCCCCCCGTGTGGTTCTGGGATTTTTGCTCACTGTTCTTGTGATCATTTTGACCCCACAGGGTGAGATCTTGCGTGGAGCCCCAGATCGAGGGAGATTATCAGTGGTCTTGTATGCCTTCCATTTTCTAATAATTGCTCCCACAGTTGATTTCTTCACACCAAGCTGCTTACGTATTGCAGATTCAGTCTTCCCAGCCTGGTGCAGGTCTACAATTTTGTTTCTGGTGTCCTTTGACAGCTCTTTGGTCTTGGCCATAGAGGAGTTTGGAGTGTGACTGTTTGAGGTTGTGGACAGGTGTCTTTTATACTGATAACGAGTTCAAACAGGTGCCATTAATACAGGTAACGAGTGGAGGACAGAGGAGCCTCTTAAAGAAGTTGTTACAGGTCTGTGAGAGCCAGAAATCTTGCTTGTTTGTAGGTGACCAAATACTTATTTTACCGAGGAATTTACCAATTAATTCGTTAAAAATCCTACAATGTGATTTCCTGGATTCTTTCCCTCCATTCTGTCTCTCATAGTTGAAGTGTACCTATGATGAAAATTACAGGCCTCTCTCATCTTTTTAAGTGGGAGAACTTGCACAATTGGTGGCTGACTAAATACTTTTTTGCCCCACTGTACGACATTGAATTCTCATTAAAACAATAACTTGCATAACATAATATATGCCCAAGATTGTATTTATGTTCATAACTATCCTGTAACTTATTTGAGTGATGTCTGACGAACTTGCAGTTCACTACGAGAATCACCTTTGCTGCCAGGCTGTAACCTTTCTTATTTCAATGGGCTCTATGGACTGGCAGCAGTGTTGCCAGACTGGGCGGTTTTAAGTGCATTTTGGCGGGTTTTGAACATATTTTGGGATGGAAAACGTCAGCAGTATCTGGCAACACTGACTGGCAGCCGGGTATCCGTTGCAGTCTACGAGACGGCTCTGAACAGCCAATTTCGGCTAGTTGTTATTGGTTAAAATCAACAAAATCGTCACTTCCAGGGAAGCCGGGCTTCTCTGGGACTAAACGAGACAGTGGGAGGGACAAGAAGCCGGGCTGATAAAGGATTATTGGAGGTAGTGTTTGAAAGACATGAGGAGGGTGGTACTTTGGCGAGGAACACGGAAGTATGATCAGTCAGTCCCTAGCGGATGTCGAGAAAGTGTAGTCGTGTGCCAAAGTGCTGTCTGAATTTCTTTTCATATAAACGGTTCTTCTCATTGATGTCTCTGTACATTACTCTGTAAATAAATGTAAATATTACTCGTTGTGCTCCAGTGGCGGCTGATGGTTTTTAAAACCGGGGAAGCCCATTTTACGCATTCATCATAAAACCTGTAGGCTGGATATCAAAGCATAGAAAGGTGTGCCCCATTAGCATAGTGAACTAGACAACCCTACCTAGTGGCAGAAAGTATTTTTGCTTATACATTTCATGTTATAGTCTGGCTTGCCAGGCTAGTGCCTCATATCCTTAATCAAAAATATCAAACATCCAAAAATCACTGGCTATTCAACGAAGAGCCTTGAACATCATACCCTGATATGCAACACAGAGTCTTTAACACAACACCCAGCTGTGCAACACATCCTTGAACATCTTCTGCAACACAGTCTGGAAATTCATAACCAGGTAGGCTATGCAACACACAGAACCTTGAATATTATACCCAGGTATAACCTATAACACAGAGCCCACCATTCTCTTAACATTACTGAACAATATACACACTTCAGATTCATGAACATGAACACTATTTATACACAAACTCTGCCCTCCGCTCCTTTTCCAGAAAATGGTCTGTGACCCTGTCATACTAGCTGGTTGTGCTTTCCAGAGACTTTACCAATTTCTGTTCGCAGCTCGCACTGCAGATCCCAATAAGGCTCAAGCTAGCCTACAACCAGATTGAACTACAAATGAAATAAATACAATAAATGGACAATAAATGCAACGTCATCTATGAAATCCCTTGCCGTTCATGTAATAAAGTCTATATTGGTGAAACGGGCAGATGCTTCCATACTCGAAGGAAAGAACACCAATTAGAATGTGAAAAAGAAACAAGAAGACTCACAAGATCCGAAAAAGAAAAAGCACACCAAGAAAACCTAAAATCAGCCATTTCAGACCACTGCAAACGGCAAAATCACATAATGAATTGGGAAGAGGCCAGAGTCATTCGCGCTGAAGAGAATAGATATCAGCGTTGGATTTTAGAGGCAGTGGAGATACGCAAGCGGGCGCAGAGGACGATGAACCGGGACGAGGGAGCGTATGCACTGTCGCACACCTGGAGCGCCGTCCTGGAGGAGCGACCTGACAGCAGGAGGCGTGGACTACCTGTCAAATTGGGCGGGACGTTCACGCCTCCTGCACGCAACATCAGCTGATAAGGCACGTCACCACTCGACATCTGGTGACTGTTTCTGAAGAAGGCGGGAGATTCTCGCCGAAACTGTTAACAAGCTTAAAAAATATCCTTGTCTAAGAAACGAACTTAAAATATTTGGAACACAATTTTTGTTGAGTTAGGTCTGACAGCTGTGTTTAACTAATTTTTGGGTGCGGAATCCAAAACTGATCTCAGTTTTTCTCTATCACGTCAAGTTTTTGAACTATAGGATCCCCATTTTCTTAAAAAATATGAAATACTGTACTTAACAGATATGTGCTTGTTTTATAAAAATTTACAAATATTGACATACAATGAAATATGAAAGAAACAGGCATGATGGCAATGTTTAACACTTATGTTTTTACAAAGGATATGGCTACTGTAATTATAATTGTGTGCAAGAAGAAACCTTTATTTGTCACATGCACACTTCAAGCACAGTGAAATTCATCCTCTGCATTTAACCCATCTGAAGCAGTGAACACACGCACACAGAGCAGCCACACCAGAGCGTCAGGGGTCAGGTACCTTGCTCAAGGGCACCTCAGCCTAAGGCCACCCCATGTTAACCTAACTGCATGTCTTTGGATTGTGGGGGAAACCGAAGCACCCCCACGCAGACACGGGGAGAACATGCAAACGTCACACAGGCCACTGGGTTCGAACCCGGAACCTTCTTGCTGTGAGGCGACCATGCTAACCACTACACCACCATGCTGCCTGTGCAAGTAGTTAAGGTAAAAATTTGTGTTTATAGCTCTTTCTGGAGTGTTCAACTTGAGGACTATCGCGTTTGATGCTCCAACAATAGTCAGCCATCATATGTACATCCCATCTACCCTGATAACGTTCTTCCATAACCTTCAAATAGTCTTACTACAGTGGAATTTTGCTTATCTGGAGGGTAAGCTGTGGAGAAAAAACTTGATGTGCTAGAAAAAACTGACTGCAATTTTGGAACCAGCATGCCAATTTTAGTTTTAATCAGCATAAAATTCTAAATCAACAGAATTTTTTTCAAATTGTTCCCCAGTTATTGGCCAATATCAAACCTCCCCTTTATCTCCAAGATCCTTGAAAAGGCTGTGGCACAGCAGTTATGCTTATATAGGAATAACATCCATTAGATGCATCAGTCAGGATTTAGACCTCATCATAGCCCAGAGACAGCTCTGGTTAAAGTAGTAAACGACCTACTGTTGGTGTCTGATCAGGGCTGTGTCTCGCTGCTTGTGTTGCTTGACTTAAGTGCACCATTTGATAGCATTGATCGTTCCATTCTTCTGGATAGACTAGAAAATATTGTGGGAGTTGAGGGAATGGCCCTCTCCTGGCTCAGGTCTTATTTAACTGATTGCTATCAGTATGTTGATGTAAAAGGTGATATTTCTAGACATACTGAGGTAAAGTTTGGTGTCCCACAAGGTTCTGTCTTGGGTCCATTGCTTTTTTTCTTTATATTTGTTACCTCTGGGTGATCTTATTCGTAAGCATGGTATTAGTTTCCACTGTTATGCTGATGACACACACTTGTATGTTTCTGCAAAACCTGATGAGAGACACCAGCTTAATAGAATTGAGGAATCTGTGAAGGACATTAGACACTGGATGCTGATTAATTTCCTTCTGCTTAACTCTGACTTGTACTCGGACCACATGCAGCTAGAAGTAAGTTTTCTGATTACACAGTAACTCTGGATGGCCTTTCTGTTTCTTCACGTGCAGCAGTAAAAGACCTCGGAGTGATTATTGACCCCAGTCTTTCATTTGAAACTCACATTGATAACCTCACCTGGATAGCTTTCTTTCATCTCAGAAATATTGCTAAGATAAGAAATTTAATGTCACTACATGACGCGAAAAAACTAGTTCATGCTTTCATTTCCTCCAGGTTGGATTATTGTAATGCCTTACTGTCTGGATGTTCCAATAAGTGCATAAACAAGCTCCAGTTAGTTCAAAATGCAGCAGCAAGAGTTCTTACTAGAATTAGAAAATATGACCACCCCTGTCTTATCCACACTGCATTGGCTCCCAATCAAATTTCGTACTGATTCATAAAATACGACTATTGACCTTTAAAGCACTAAATGGTCTCGCACCACAGTACCTGAGTGAACTTCTGCTCCTCTATGACCCGCCACGCCTACTTAGATCAAAAGGTGCAGGCTATCTGCTGGTACCTCGTATAGTGAAGGCTACATCAGGGGGCAGAGCCTTTTCTTACAAAGCCCCACAGTTATGGAACAGCCTTCCAAGTAATGTTCGGGAATCAGACACAGTCTCAGCATTTAAGTCTAGGCTGAAAACGCATCTGTTTAGTCAAGCCTTTTGTTAATGGTGTTTGAGGTAAAGGTGTCGATCTGGAGGGTCCTCAGACAGTGTTTTAGTAAACTGGGATGTATGGATGCTGTCAGTCCCCCACTCACTTGCTCACTCGAGTTTGTTGACAGTGTCGTGGCTGGCTGCTTTATGTCCTGGGGCTCCCTCATGCCTGTGTTACCTTCTGGCAACAGTTATGCTGTCATAGTTAGTTGCTGGAGTCCCTGCTTGTACTCTGTGCAATATGTATACTGTTCCTACTTATTCAGGTGACACTGGGCATACCTAACAACCTGTGTTTTCTCCCCCCTGCC
>NC_083590.1:49607147-49722147 GCF_027579695.1 Neoarius graeffei | reverse complement strand
CTCAACTGTCTTAGGTCTTTTTTGTCGTATCTTGCGTTTTATGATGCACCAAATGTTTTCTATGGGTGAAAGATCTGGACTGCAGGCTGGCCAGTTCAGTACCCGGACCCTTCTTCTACGCAGCCATGATGCTGTAATTGATGCAGTATGTGGTTTGGCATTATCATGTTGGAAAATGCAAGGTCTTCCCTGAAAGAGACGTCGTCTGGATGGGAGCATATGTTGCTCTAGAACCTGGATATACCTTTCAGCATTGATGGTGTCTTTCCAGATGTGTAAGCTGCCCATGCCACACACACTAATGCAACCCCATACCATCAGAGATGCAGGCTTCTGAACTGAGCGCTGATAACAACTTGGGTCGTCCTTCTCCTCTTTAGTCCGAATGGCACAGGGTCCCTGATTTCCATAAAGAACTTCAAATTTTGATTCGTCTGACCACAGAACAGTTTTCCACTTTGCCACAGTCCATTTTAAATGAGCCTTGGCCCAGAGAAGACGTCTGCGCTTCTGGATCATGTTTAGATACGGCTGCTTCTTTGAAATATAGAGTTTTAGCTGGCAACGGCGGATGGCACGGTGAATTGTGTTCACAGATAATGTTCTCTGGAAATATTCCTGAGCCCATTTTGTGATTTCCAATACAGAAGCATGCCTGTATGTGATGCAGTGCCGTCTAAGGGCCCGAAGATCACGGGCACCCAGTATGGTTTTCCGGCCTTGACCCTTACGCACAGAGATTCTTCCAGATTCTCTGAATCTTTTGATGATATTATGCACTGTAGATGATCATGTGTTCAAACTCTTTGCAGTTTTACACTGTCGAACTCCTTTCTGATATTGCTCCACTATTTGTCGGCGCAGAATTAGGGGGATTGGTGATCCTCTTCCCATCTTTACTTCTGAGAGCCGCTGCCACTCCAAGATGCTCTTTTTATACCCAGTCATGTTAATGACCTATTGCCAATTGACCTAATGAGTTGCAATTTGGTCCTCCAGCTGTTCCTTTTTTGTACCTTTAACTTTTCCAGCCTCTAATTGCCCCTGTCCCAACTTTTTTGAGATGTGTTGCTGTCATGAAATTTCAAATGAGCCAATATTTGGCATGAAATTTCAAAATATCTCACTTTCGACATTTGACATGTTGTCTATGTTCTATTGTGAATACAATATCAGTTTTTGAGATTTGTAAATTATTGCATTCCATTTTTATGAACAATTTGTACTTTGTCCCAACTTTTTTGGAATCGGGGTTGTATATACATATCTGACCACAAATGTATACTTTTATATAATTATATACTGTATAATTTTGTATGTATTATTTACAACATATGCTGTACATATTCAACCTTAAGCTCTATGCATTTTCTCAGCTGTTGTATCATGTTTTTCTGGATTTTGCTCAGCATATTCCCATTGGATCCTGATTTTTATGACATCCTATTGTCAGGGTGCAGGCACTTATGGATGCAGGTGCAGGGGAGAGCAGGACAAGCAAACTGCAGATGAAGCCAAAACAGTAGACTAGAATCGTGGTTAAAGAGACAGGTGGAGATCAGTCAATCGGCAAACGGAAGATTGGAGGTGAAGTCGTCTGGATGAGTAAATCGGATTTGTTTGATGACGTCACAACCACATGACTGTGAGTGCTTCACGCCGGGTAGAAGTGTAACGAACTCGATGCGAGTTGTCAACAAATCCTATAACTTGGTTCATGAAACGCGCTTACAAAATATTTTCACTGTGAATATTTATTGTGTAATGGTGCAAAGTGAGAGAGAGAGAAAATAGCCCTTAGGGCAGAGTCAATCCCGCCAGCAAAAATAGGGAAAGAAAGGAGCGATCTCACCTCTTCAGATGTTGGTTTAAGTCCTACAATACATTCCTCAAAAAGGGCGTAGAACAACAAATTAATCCATCAACGTGTAGCATTCAATTTATTCCGGACCATTAAAGACGCCGCCTTCCGCGTAGAATCATACGTCATCCTCGCCGCCATATTGGATAGGTCAAAGCGGAGAATAAAGATGCCTCATTCATGTGCTGCGTTTAACTGTACCAACAGGTTTACCGTCCAAACGAGATCACATGGAATTACCCTTCACAGGTGAGACTGGAAAAATACTTCATTGTATTTGGTCATTATAACGTAATTTTACGAACAGATTTTTCTGACTTTGTGGCTAATATGAAGTCTAATATGAATAGTTTATGCGCATGCGTCCTTACTTCTTCTATTGTTCTGGTGTCTCCGAAGGGACCGTCTTACAGCGCCCCTAGAGGTGTGGCATGTGTATTGCATCGTTTTCAGCAAGCGTTTCAAGCAAGCAATTTGTTTAAAATTTTGAAGACCATTTATCATTTTTGTTTCACTTCACAATTATGTGCTACTCTGTGTTGGTCTATCACATAAAATCTCAATAAAAAACTTTTAAGTTCATGGTTGTAAGGTGGAAAAAATGTGAAAAAGTTCAAAGGGTATGAATACTTTTTCAAGGCACTGTAAATACCCTCAAATTAAAGCTGAAAGTCTGCATTTTATATTATATAATGTCACCTTTATATGTTGCATGACATGGTGGTGCAGACACAGGGAGAACATGCAAACTCCACATAGAAAGGCCTCTGTCAGTCACTGGGTTTGAACACAGTGACCTTCTTTCTGTGAGCTGACAGTGCTAACCACTATACCACTGCACCACCCACACCCCTTGAGTCTTAGAAGCTAATGTGATCATCTCTACCTAAGTTTATAGCATGTGTGATATCTATGAATGATTGATTTACCAGCTCCATACCTACATATTGGCGAGTACTTCGAATAAAGTGCTGGTTTTAGAAAAATCAATAGGAATAGAGAGGGCTTGGATATCTGTCATGTTTTGCTGGGCAGTTTGCATCATGACATAATACAGAGGTGTGTCCTTGACAATGGTGTGGATCGGCTCAGTTCCCAGAACCTGTAAAACAAACTGTTAGATTCCAAAATATTACTGAGCATCTGATGCTGTCAAGCCAGAGACAACAGCTTGACCATCCTCATGTCCTATTAGCTGGTAAAATTAAGACAATTCCTTTTTCATATTCTTATTCTTTCTCTGCAACTCAATCCATATTTGTCTGTGATGAAAAATGGTCCTGTATGCTCCCTGACTGTTTGTCATACCCTGTTCTTCCACCACCCATTCAGCTGGTTTTACTCTCATGCTGAGTTTGTTATATTGTTTCTCTTTCCTCAAAAGTTGTTGGAACATTTCTCCCAAGGAAGTCTGAAACCTTTTGGGCCATTCCAGTCAAATCCAGCATCCTAAATGCTGATAGCACCTCCTGAGAGAACTCCACCTTGTCTTTGCTTGGCTGATTGTCCTTCAGCATTGGCTATGGAAACTTGGTAATCCACTGAGGTTCTTAATAAAATCTTGGCAAAACCTACTCAGTCCCTCAGTTCAATGTTACAGATAGGCACTGATAAATTTCTGGTGGCACCAAGTTTGTGTAGGTCAGGAAATCTGCCTCCTTCAGAAATAACATTTCCCTTAAACTTAACCTTGGCCTGCATGAGTTGGAGCTCAGGAATAAAATAATTCATGGGGCAGGTCAAAGTATTGTTCTGTTAATTCTGATTGTCTCATCACCCTTTCTACATGAATGTTTAAGGATCAGGGAAATACTTTCAGGGTTGTACACAGACTCTTGGGACACAATGGGAAGGAGACCCATCTTTATGCTCATGTGTATTGAATGTCCTTGAAAGTGAAAGCAAATTTTACTTTGCTTTACTGAGAACTTTTGGATTTCAAAGTCATACATTATTAGATATTTGACCACAGTAGCAGTACATGTTACAGGAAAGTGGTGATACTTCTTTTGCTTTACTGTTTAAGGCTCATAAGTTAAATGCCAAGCAAATGGCCCTTGGCCCTGACTTCTACCTGAGACAGTACATGTTTTAACTAGCCAACTATGGTTTTTACAGTGGGACTGGCATTCTTTTATTACACCCCAGGCTAAGAATGACTCAATTGTGGCTAAAGATAAAGAGTATCTCAGCTTGATACTGATTTTGATACTGATTTTGGAGAACAGGGTCAATCAGTCTATGCTGCTGCAATGTATGTAATGCATGAAATGAATGCATGAATTTCTCATGAAATGACAGTGAGTCTAATACTCTTCCCTGCCCCTAATTTTGAAGACAGAATGTACATCTGAAATCACATCACATGGACAGTGGGAAAAATCCCCCTGCTATAAAATGTAGTTTGAGTAATCCACAAGATACTGCCTTGCGCCCATCAAATCAGCCCCAAAAGAATATTGAAAAACAAATTTGCCTATAGTTGCAGAAAGAGATGGAGATGATGTCTGTATCAAAACCATGAGTAAATGGGGATATTTGGGATCAAATTATTTGTTATAGAAACCCAATCAATGAACCCCTGCCTGGTATCCTGACCTAATTTAACAGCTGAGTGTTTGCTGTGACTAGTCAGTGTAGGTGCAATAGGCCAAAATAACACACTGGTATAGCCTTGGCAATTCCACTTGACTAGCCTATTACTGAGTAGAGGCCTGGAATGGCTCAACACTAAATTTATCTGTTATTGCTACAAAAATCACTGAGGCCAACAATACCATTCCTCACATGGGGCACCAAAATATGTACAGTGGGGCAAAAAAAGTATTTAGTCAGCCACCAATTGTGCAAGTTCTCCCACTTAAAAAGATGAGAGAGGCCTGTAATTTTCATCATGGGTACACTTCAACTATGAGAGACAGAATGGGGGGAAAGAATCCAGGAAATCCCATTGTAGGATCTTTAATGAATTAATTGGTAAATTCCTTGGTAAAATAAGTATTTGGTCACTTACAAACAAGCAAGATTTCTGGCTCTCACAGACCTGTAACAACTTCTTTAAGAGGCTCCTCTGTCCTCCACTCGTTACCTGTAGCCAAGCTCCTGCTGGACTTCCTGTAAACAATCTAGGATATTTTTCAGTGCATGACACATTAATATGGCACCTGTTTGAACTCGTTATCAGTATAAAAGACACCTGTCCACAACCTCAAACAGTCACACTCCAAACTCCACTATGGCCAAGACCAAAGAGCTGTCAAAGGACACCAGAAACAAAATTGTAGATCTGCACCAGGCTGGGAAGACTGAATCTGCAATAGGTAAGCAGCTTGGTGTGAAGAAATCAACTGTGGGAGCAATTATTAGAAAATGGAAGGCATACAAGACCACTGATAATCTCCCTCAATCTGGGGCTCCACACAAGATCTCACCCTGTGGGGTCAGAATGATCACAAGAATGGTGAGCAAAAATCCCAGAACCACATGGGGGGACCTAGTGAATGACCTGCAGAGAGCTGGGACCAAAGTAACAAAGGCTACCATCAGTAACACACTACGCTGCCAGGGACTCAAATCCTGCAGTGCCAGACGTGTCCTCCTGCTTAAGCCGGTACATGTCCAGGCCCGTCTGAAGTTTGCTAGAGAGCATTTAGATGATCCAGAAGAGGATTGGGAGAATGTCATATGATCAGATGAATCCAAAATAGAACTTTTTCGTAAAAACTCAACTTGTCGTGTTTGGAGGAGAAAGAATGCTGAGTTGCATCCAAAGAACACCATACCTACTGTGAAGCATGGGGGTGGAAACATCATGCTTTGGGGCTGTTTTTCTGCAAAGGGACCAGGACGACTGATCCGTGTAAAGGAAAGAATGAACGGGGCCATGTATTGTGAGATTTTGAGTGAAAACCTTCCATCAGCAAGGGCACTGAAGATGAAACGTGGCTGGGTCTTTCAGCATGACAATGATCCCAAACACACTGCCCGGGCAACAAAGGAGTGGCTTCGTAAGAAGCATTTCAAGGTCCTGGAGTGGCCTAGCCAGTCTCCAGATCTCAACCCCATAGAAAATCTTTGGAGGGAGTTGAAAGTCCGTGTTGCCCAGTGACAGCCCCAAAACATCACTGCTCTAGAGGAGATCTGCATGGAGGAATGGGCCAAAATACCAGCAACAGTGTGTGAAAACCTGTGAAGGCTTACAGAAAACATTTGACCTCTGTCATTGCCAACAAAGGGTATATAACAAAGTATTGAGATGAACTTTTGTTATTGAACAAATAGTTATTTTCCACCATAATTTGCAAATAAATTCTTAAAAAATCAGACAATATGATTTTCTGGATTTTTTTTCTCATTTTGTCTCTCATAGTTGAGGTATACCTATGATGAAAATTACAGGCCTCTCTCATCTTTTTAAGTGGGAGAACTTGCACAATTGGTGACTGACTAAATACTTTTTTTTTGCCCCACTGTAGGTGCAATAGGCTCATCAAATCAGTCTCATGTAAAAAGGGATCAGTCTCATAAATTCATTAATCATTAATTCAAGTGTCTAATAGTTTATAGCTAATGTTGGTAACTCGCCAGCGCCCCCTATAACGATCCCACAATTTCCTTGCGCGCTCCACCCGGATGTGACGTGAAGTGGAACTGCTTTAACTGTATCGAGAGCGCCTCGATTCGCTCTCTCATGTTCTGACTACTGGAGTGGTCGGACGGACTGTAGGCACGCTCGCCTACAGTGTTGAGACTAACCGCTATTGTCTGAGAACAGCCTGTTCAAATTAGTTTCGGCCGAACTTTTGAACGACCCGCTAAGTTTCAGCGATATAGTGGTTTTGATTCTAAACCTTTGCAAAGTTTAACTACAGTTAAGTAGTTTTCCACGCTAAGAGGCATTTGCGGACAGCTTCGCTCCTCTCAGCCTTTTCCTCGTCGACGCATCACCGGAGGTTTCTCCTGAAGCACCGTGGGCCAGCTAGGCCTCCCTCTCCCTGCTTCGTTAGCCGCGGTTGGACGCAACGCGCCGCTAACCTCCTCTCCTCGGATCGCGACCCTCAGCGCGGACAACGGAGAAAGAACTTCCATCGCATTGAGTAGGCACTTGGGCAAATTTTTAATTTGTAGCTTATTCAGATGGTTGTTAGGGTCATGTTTAAGCTTTGAGCTATTTAGCATACCCGCTCAGACACGGAAGGTGTTTGTTTGTTTTTATTGTTTGTTTGTTTGTTTGTTTTTATTGTTTGTTTTGGTTCTGTTTTTTTTCTTTGAACTTGTTAGACAGGGTATCTTGCATGATATCTTTCCTTAACTCCATTGCTAGCTTCCCTATCTGATTAGCAGCGCAGCGACAAGTTTGTTATTTTAAGCTCCGAGGCTAGACCGCTACAAGGCCTAGTTCTCTCCATCCAACACATATACACACTCTCTCACACTCTTTCTCTCTCTCTCTCTCGCGTTGAGTTCTTTGCCTAGATAGTCTGTTGGAAATTGTTGTTAAGTGCAGTGTTTGGATCCAGCTGTAGCGTGGTCAGATTCTCCTTAGCAACTTATTGCTAGCTGGTAGGCTTGTGTTCTCGACTAGGCCTGCAGGCGCCATTTTTCCGACGCCATTTTGATACCTTCCTCATTGAGTTACCTGTGATACGACACCTAGGCACTGACCGCCATTTTGTTTAAGCATTGCCAGAGTGGCTAGCATTAGCATCTGCCCACAGATACCTACACAAAGCACACATTAGCCACAGAGCTAATCCTTTGTTCTATTTAGCTAACATTCCTTTGTTTTAGCTAACATTTCTTTGTTTTAGCTAACGACAAGCTAGGTCACACACACACACACACACACGCATCGGCTTGCCCTAGCCTCACACACACGCACACACAAGGGATTCTTTTCTTTTTTTTTTTTCCTTCTATCTCTTTCTCTCTCTCTTTCCCTCAAATTTATAGTCCAGGTGTAATTGTTCCATTGTTTTGTCTTGTTATTACCTTTGCTGACATTGAATGTATTTTGAGTTTATTATTATTAGTGAGTAGTAGACAAATAAAAGCTAATAAAATTGAATTGCATTTTACTTGTTCCTGTTGTTTATTCACAAGGTCAACTATTTAGAACTCCTTTTTCCTTCAGAATTTAGCTTTTGTATACAACTGGGTTTCCCATCTAATACAGAGCTACCATTAATCTTGAGTGTAACCATTCACGGTGAGTATTAAGATTAATAATTTAAGATTTTATGAGACTGATCTTTATTTATAAATTGATTAATTTAATTATCAATTATTACATAATTTATAATTTAATTAATCCCAATTCAACCTACATTAAAGTGGTGCCCCGTGTGAGGAATAGTTTAATGACCTTGTGAATTTCTCAACAATAACTTGTAAACTGCTGTATACCCAAAATCAACTGCCAAGGTATAACACAGATGACTTTAATGGTGAATCATTAACAGTGTGTTAATCACAGAACTGAAATTCAGCTGCCAACCACAGTTAGCTGATAAACTGGTTTAATTGATTAGTACATTAGAGTAATATCTAATCCAAGTACTTAATTAATATTATTAATAATAATCATTATTAACTAATTATTAATTGAGCTAATTAATACAAGTGAAACATTAGTGAAAACAAAGTAGCTAAGAAACCACATCAATTATTTAGCAACTTGGATTAAATTAAATTCTAACCTAATCAACACCTAGTATTAATTTCCTTTAAGTTAATTAATACATTTCGAACAAAATGTCGCGTTCCCCATCAAGGGAGTCAGAAGGGCCCCTCCTCTCTCTCTTCGACGTTGTAGGCGATTTAGGCCAAGTCCCGGAGGATAGGAGAAATTACTTCTGTGATCTGGACCAAAAGGCTCGCTTTGATGAAATACACATAGCCGTTAGGGAACTTAAGGAGCGTACTATGACTCTCCCAGAAGGGCTACCCAAATTGTTCATGATCTACTATAAGGGAATGGAACATGTGTGTATGACCCTCGAACAAGAGAAAAGAACACTAAAACGACAACTGGCCGAAGCTCAAAGGAGAGCAGAAAGCGCGGAGAGTAGCCTCGTGGGCCTGAGAGCCACACAAGATGAACTAAAGCGCGAAATAGAATACCTCAGGGAAGAAGTGACGCAAGCACGTCGCTCAGATGAGGGATCGGCCAAACCCTCCCAAGAACAGAGTTCCGCTCTGGAGGAGGAAGAACCTGAGCTTAGAACGGTAGATCAGACACCGCACTCAAGCTCAACTCGCGTGAAAGTCGCGCGATCGCCACCTCGTGGCGCTGGGAGTTTTTACTTTACTCCCCACTACACCCCCTCGCGCTTCAATATCGCTGCAGCCTCTAGCCCGCAGAAAACGCCGCGCTACGTACCCTCAGACTCCTCTGACGGAGAGGCCGCCTACAAGCCGAAACGCAGACATAGGCGATATGAGAGCAGCTCAAATAGCGAAGACAGCGAGGACCCCTACGGGTCAAAATCAAAACGCCTCGTCGCAGAACGCAAAACTAGGATCCGCCAAATCGACGTCCTTGCGAAAGACATAGAGCGTTTTGAGCCGGAAAATCATAGACACCGAAGCGTTAATGATTATTTCCGGGAAATCGAGCGTAGCCTCCTGGACCTGCCAGAGGCTACGTCGCATGAAAAGGCCAGACTAGTCTGGAAAACTTTAGGTAGTGGCGTACGAGCATTCGTTGAGACCTTACCGCAGTCAGTCCTCGACAACTACAAGAAGATACGCAAGTACTTGAAAGAGGAATACTCGTTGTACGAGGACGAGACTGCTGCGACGATGGGTGCCATTCTGATCAGACAGAAACGAAGCGAACACCCTCGCGAGTACTACCGTCAGCTCCGTGCAGCGTACTTTCAGGGCAGAAGCGAGCCCGGGCTAGAGGAAGATCGCAACTTCAAGTCCCTCTTCCTCCATAACCTTCACCCGTGCATCCGTAACCAAGTAACACTCGCGTGTCGCCAGCGCCCCCATACTATGAGAGAAATGCGTCGCACCGCACAACTAACGTGGGAGACGTTCGTCCGACCCACGGACCGCCACGAGGACGATCCCAGAGTCCTCAGCCTATATGAGCAGGAAGGTCAGTCCTTAGGCCTAGAAGGGGGTGAAGCCCCAAACCGCGGGCCCCCTTGGGCGAACCCAAACCCCGGCCACCAGACGTTGAGTCAACCCAAAGGTAACTGGAAAGTTCGACAAGCTGGAGCCAAGGGGGAACAGGGCCCCAACGCCAAAGGGCAAGGTAACCGCAAACCTGGCAGTCACGGCCCTAAATCTCAGAATAGCGGACAGTCAAGGCCCCATCGCAACTCCTCTCGAAGGGAGCGGAGCCCTAAGCTAGCTACCGCTAAACAAGCCAACCAAGAGCCGCTTGGGATGGCAGAACTGAGGGCTGAATTAGCACGGATTAAACAAGCCAACCAAGAGCCGCTTGGGATGGCAGAACTGAGGACCGAATTAGCACGGGTTAAACAACTGCTGAGCAATAAGAACAGGAAGGGTAAGCCGAGCAAGGACAGGGACGAACCGTCAGCATGACTAGGCCGGGACCCATCCCCACCACCACCGCGTGTCTACCTTGTGGGGTGGGGAAAGGACCCCTGCCCAATAGGCAGCGATGAGTTGAAACCACCCCCCCCGGTAGTGAAGCCTGACCCGCAGGATGCACCCCTGACGCAGTTTCTTGGAGATTTGGTTAGGAAAGGCAACGCCAAGCGTATCTATACCCCAGTGGTGGTAGAAGGCAACGTTTCCCTCCAAGCTCCCTTGGATACCGGGTCGGAAATCACCCTGATGTGTTCTAAAGTTTTCACAGAGGTTTCTGATGCGCGGCGCGCGCAAGGTAGACCCATCAGAACCGAACGTTGTGACGTCAACTTGGTTAGCTTCACCCAGAATCAAGCCCCAGTAACAACCATTGCATGGTTAGAACTCACCTTCCAGGGCATGTCCATCACTCACCCCACTTACATCTGCTCTGTTGGGGTAGAACCGTTCCTCATTGGCCAAGACCTACTAGATAGGCTAGCGCCCCTCATTGACTGTCGTCGTGGGCAACTGTGGGCCCAGGTCGCGTCCCCACAGACCCCAGATCCTCGTCGTCACGATCGAGCCTGTTGCGATGAAGTTAGCGTGGAGGCTACTCCACCGATAGCTGAGTCAGGGCAGGTCCCCGAGAACCTCGAGACCACTCCGCTCCACCCTGAGCCGAGTCAAGACGCACCAAACTCAACCGACACTCCTCTCAACCGCAACGCGCTTGATGGCCACCCGTCTTTCCTTTGCTTTCTTGGCGAATCTGCCCCAACCAGGTACTACCCCTGGATATCTGGCAACATTGCTGTCAACGGCGTCACGGCACCTGCCGTCAGGTTAGCGCTTTGGTCAGAGAAGTCAGCCATCAGCCAAACGTGGTTCGACATAGTGCGTCAGAGCACTCCTTCCGCTGTCTTTGTGCAGAAGAGCCACCGGCTACTGTCAGCCGAACAACCCCAGAGCCCCATCAAAGCCACGGGCGTCTGCGCCGTGTCGCTCGCCATCGGTCAGAGAGAATTCCTTCATTTCTTGAGTGTCGTCCCCGGACTTCCTGACCCACTGGTCATTGGGGCAGACATCTTGGTCAGACTGGGAGCCCAACTGGACCTAGTCAACCGGGTCATCTGGACCCAAGCCGACGCTGCTAAGCACCCGTTCCAAGCTGACCCGGAACAGATGCGGTCAGGACAAACGATTCCCCAAGCCTGCCATGTCGCTAGCGAATTTGACATCGTCATTCCCGCTAGGACTGCTGGTTCCCCTCTTAAGCTGGTCATCATGAAAGACCAACAGTTTCGTAGCTCCCAGGCGTTCTTCCAGCCTCTCAGATTCTTCATGGAGCTCGATTTAGCCGTGTGTGGGACTCCGCTGCTTGAAGTGAGTCATCGTTCCGCTTACCTCCTGGTTCAAAACTCCACGCGGGACGCCATCACGATCCCCGCCCGTCGGCCTTTAGGCCTTCTGATAGACCAGGCATTCCATGACTTTGAACTCACCATTCCAGTCATTGGTGAGCTGCCAACGCCGGACACTCATTCCGATCCAGTGGAACCTCCCTGGATCACTCTTCCTTTCCACATGATCCGCGTCGAACCTCACGACATGCTTTGCGACGAGCGCATAGTCATGACCAAAACTGACACCCCGAAACACATGCTGGTGTACGCTCTTGCCACGCAATCGAGCAACGACACCCCTGCAACTGAGGTCGTCGATTCAGCTCTAGGTGAACCGTACCCAGGCTTCGAACGAGAAGTTCAACAACAGCTGGTGAAAGCTGACAGCCTGACCACGGACACCCAGAGACGACAGCTCCGTGAACTGTTCTACGACTTCAAGGCGATCTGGGCGCGAGATTCTAATGACTGCGGAGTCACGGACATCCACACCGTCCGAATCCCAACAGATCCGAACGCTCCACCGACGTTCGTGCGGCAATACAAAATCCCGTTAGCCGCATACGACTCAATACAAGAAACACTGGACACTCTGCTGGAAAAGCAGATCATTCGTGAGTGTAACTCGACTTACAACTCCCCCTTATGGCCAGTGCTGAAACCGAACGGCAAGTGGCGTCTCACCATTGACTATAGGCAGCTGAACAAGCAAGTGCCCTTGTCAAGATGGCCCATGATCCATCTGGATCAAGAACTTGCCAAGGTGAAGGGTGCAAAGTTCTTCTCCACCGCCGACGTGGCGAGTGGATTCTGGACCATGCGCGTGGATCCAGCTGACCAGCACAAGCTGCCCTTTTCCTTTGGGAACCGCCAGCTAACTTTCAACCGATGTCCGTTCGGCTACGCGAACTCCCCCGCTGAATTCAACATCTTCTTGCATAAGGCAATGAGCGATGCCGCAGCTCGTGGCAACTTGATCTATGTCGATGACATCCTCATTAGGTCACAGACTTTTGATGCACACCTCGAAGAGATACGCCATGTTCTGTCCCAGCTGTCCAGAGCAGGAGCGAAGCTCTCTGTCACCAAAGGGCAGTGGTGTCGCACCAAAGTTGAATACGTTGGACTGTGCGTCGGGCCAGATGGCATTGAACCCCAGTCAGGGAGGGTGCGGGCTATCCAAGATATCAAAGCCCCATCCAACGTACCCGAACTCAGGAGCTTCTTAGGGGTCTGCAACTACTCCCGACAGTTCATCGAGGACTACGCGGAGATAGCACGACCGCTCACCGAGCTCCTCCGGAAGGATAAACCCTTCCAGTGGAGTGAGCCTCAAGAACTCGCGTTCAAGAGCATGAAGCAGAAGCTCTGCTCTGCTCCCTGCCTCGCGTATCCCGACAAAGACAAACCGTTCTTCTTGGAGGCTAGTTTCTCCACCCACTGCCTGAGCGCTGCACTGTCACAGCAGCATGACAAAGATTGCCGTGTCGTAGCATACGCCAGTCGGCCCCTCAGTGCTGTGGAGTTGAAATTTTCAGACTGCGAAAAAGCCCTGCTGGCCACGGTCTGGGCCGTTGAACACTTTCGCAGTTACATTGGTGGCCAGAAGGTGGTGATAGAGACCAATCATCAACCGGTCTCGTTCTTGAACAGCCAGAGGCTGAGAGAGGGAAGAGTTTCGAACAGTCGCATCGCAGCTTGGATGATGGCACTACAGGGCTACGACGTCGAGGTGAAGTACGCCCAGAACCACAAGATGGCGCTTGGCCGAGGCCTGGCGGAATGCCAGCATTGCGACTGCGAGAATAGTCCGGATCAAACCGAACTAACAACCGTACCTGCTCTCCCCTCCGACCACCACTACTATGACGAGAACGTCTGCAAAGACCTCCCCACCGCTTACATAGATGGATGCTCATTCCATCATGAACGCAAAGTCCAAGCCGGTGTCGGTATCGTATGGGCGAACGGCCCTATACAAGGGAAATACCAACACCAACTCGGGGCTAAGACTAGCCAATATGCGGAGGTAGCAGCCGTGCTCATCGTCCTGCAACAAGCTGCCCGTGAGAACATCAAGCGGTTAGTCCTCTGCTCTGATTCAAATTATGCCAGGCATAGCTTCGTCTCACACTTTCCCTCGTGGAAGGTGCAGGACATGAAAAATGCAAGGGGCAAGGAAGTGAAACACTCCGAACTCTTCCTAGCATGCGATCGACTCGTAACCGAACAGGGAATGTGCGTCTATTGGAAGAAGGTGAAGGGACATTCTCAAGTCCCAGGACCTGACAAAGTCGGTAACGATGAGGCAGATGGCCTCGCCAAAGCGGGAGCCGTAGACGGCCCCCTTTGGGAATTCCAGCCGCCATGGCTTCCCGAGACGCCACGCCATGACGTAACCGCGATTACTCGCCGACAGGCTAGAGCAGGTCAAACTGACGCAGTACCCCAAGCAGGAACAGTGCAACTCGGCCGACTGCCCCAGGATGCCGACCTGGTGTCTATGCAGGAAAGGGATCCCGTGATCCACCAAATCCGTAAGTTCCTTGCGGACCCCGTGGCGTCCCCAATTTCCCCACAAGAGTTGCAACAGTCCCGAGACTTAAATCACCTTCACAATCTCAAAAACGGCTTAAAACTCGAGAAAGGACTCCTGGTGTACACACCACGCAACCAGGGACCTCCCCGGTGGGTCGTGCCCACAGATCATAGGGGGGTCATGTTGCAGTACGCTCATGACAGCCCGTGCGGGGGCCATAGGAACGCTCAGGCGACCTACCAGACACTCCAACAGATTGTCTATTGGCCCTTCATGATTCAGGACGTTACTGAGTATGTCAAAGGGTGCTTGATTTGCTGCCAATTCCGACCAGCCCAACCGTTGAACCGCGCCCCACTGCAAAGCAAAGGCATCTCATTCCCCTGGTCTAATCTCCAGATAGACTGGGTCGGACCAGTGCCGAAATCGGCTCGAGGTAATAAGTATCTCTTGACCGTCACTTGCGCGTTCACGAAGTGGGTGGAATGCTTGCCCGCCCCAAACGAAACCGCAGAGACCACCGCTCTCCTTCTTATGAACCATGTGTTCAGCCGTTGGGGCTTGCCCCTATCCATTGATTCCGACCGAGGTACTCATTTCACCGCAGAGGTCATGAGAGTGTTGTGGGAGATGCTCGGAGTCGAGGCAAAATTCCACATCGCGTATCATCCTCAGTCTTCCGGTCAGGTCGAACGCGCCAACCAAACCATCGTGAGCATGCTTCGCAAGTATGTGAGTCACCATGGCAAAGATTGGGACATCAAACTCCCTCTGGTGCTGATGGCCATTCGGTCCACTCCTCACCGCACCACCGGAGTCACCCCGTTCGAAATGATGACTGGCCGTGAAATGGTTCTTCCCTTACACCTCCTCTACCGACCAGAGGACCTAAGCGTTGCCACTGCGTACACCGCACACCAGTACGTCACCGACTTGCAACGCCACTTGCAGGCCACGTTTGCGTGGGCCCAGGAACACCTCGAAAAGAGTGCGAAAGGACAGAAAGCTTACTACGACAGAAAGGCGACACACCGTGAGTACGAAGTAGGCGACAGAGTCCTATACTTCAATTTCACCAAACCGGTAGGAGTAGCCAGAAAATTCTTACCCCGTTGGTCCGGCCCTTTCGAAATCGTCGGTAAACTGTCCCCCGTCGCCTACCGCATCAAAACTTCGAAGCCCAGCCAGGCGCCTTCGTATAGATGGGTCCATAGCAACCAAATAAAGCTTTTTGAGCAGTCCACACTCCATAGGGGGGTGGACAAACAATAAGTTATAGCCTGCCCAACTTAGTTGCATGCCTCTCAATCCATAAGCGTGCATCTATAAGTAACCACCCTCGTTATCACTCAAATCGGAATAACAAACTCCTGTATGTTGCAGAATGGCCCCTCTCTGGATCCTCGGTATCTTCCTAGTCCTGCAGACCACATTGGCCGGTAACATAGTGGAACCAGGTCCGCCGAGTGGCATTGTTCTCCAAGATGCCCCAGGACTGCTCCTCACCAATTGCCGCGTCCATACCCAGCGCGTGTACACCCGCCTCGATCCTTGGGACGTGTACCGTAAGCATTTTAGATCGCCCACACAAACAAACCTCGAAACCGGGCCTGACTCCGAGATTGGGTCCAACATCGAACACGCCAAGCGTACCACAGTTCACATGCTCGAACAGTTACAGAAGTTCATAGTCACTGAGGAGGAACTCAGCGGCAAAACACGCCCTAAACGGTTCCTCGGAGGACTACTTACTGCTGCATCCGCCATTGGCTCTCTGTTCTCAATGGGCCTCTCTGCCGTTAACACCGTTAGCCTAACCGCGGTCAAACGAGAAATGAACATTCTTAAGGAAGAAATGCCAGAAATCCAGGGTAGACTACTAACTCAACAGGAGGAGCTGCAGGGCCTAGGCAAAACCCTGCAGGGAACCATACTAACCGTTAACATGCATTCTACATTAATCAAGAACACAGTACATGCCGTAGACAGGCTAGCGACAATCATGAGAAGCAAGGTCAAGTACGTCCGAGTAATCCGAGACCTAATGCAGGACCTGATGAGAGAAGTAAGTAGCTCTCTCAGCACCCTGAGTGGAGGTAAAATCCCACCATATTTGATACCCCTCAGCATGGTTGACAGCATACTCCGATCTACTACCACGACTAACGTTTACTCATCACAGATTCATCTGGCTTATAGTCTTGGCAGTGCTATCCCCATTTTTGTGAACCCTCAAAACCTAGAAATAGGCTTCATCCTCAATCTCCCCGCTATTGAACGGCAAAACATATACAGAATCAAATCTGTCCTTAATGTAGGTTTCTGGAACAACGACGTACACGTACGTTTGCAGACACCTTCCACCATAGCCTATCACGATGACAACCCCTCTATCTACCTCGTCCCTAATTTAGACATGTGCACCTCTACCAAAGATATCCACTGGGTCTGCCCCAGCAATCCCTTTATCCGAGACACCACAGACCGTCTCTGTGGATTGACAAAAGTCCCCGAGCAGAAGTGTGCAGGCAAATTGTCTATTAAAGATGAAGGAATAGGAACTAGAGTAGAAAGAGCTGGTAATCGGTGGCTAATCAACACTCCCCAAACTGAGATTCTGGTATCATATGATCAACATAACACTGCCACTAGAATGAAGATCCCTAACGAAACCTCTCTCCTAAGTGTCCCACTAGGAGCCACTGTTCACGTGGGTGACATCACCCTCCATCACCTTAGCGCTGACCAGTATGAGACCAAGATAGAAATGCCCGATGCCTTCCCAGGTCACGAACTTGAGATAAACTCCACCCTCCAAGCACAACTACTGCTGGAAGGGACCAAAACCGTGCAATTCGATCTTAAGCCCACTGGCATCGCTACCACTTTCTTGAATAACCGCGCAAACCCTTCGTCCGATCAAGGATCTTTAATAAGCCGAATTGCGCTGGGATTTCTAGCTAGCGGTTGGGTTATCACAGTCTTCATAGCCATCACTCTACACAGGTACATACTGACACTACCCCGCAAACTGGACAAAACGATCTACGCACCTGAGAAATTAGATCGTGGCATTGTCCGATTCTCCATCAGGCCTAAGGCCTCCACTAACTTTCTTGAAGAGTAGGCTTGCTAACACGCTAACTAACCCCTCTTTTCCATTTTCCTTTATGGAGTTTTGATTATTTTTGTTTGCTGTGTGAAATATTGTATGTAGAAGGTAGTTAAGTAGCCATAGTGTAATTGTTTTCATGTCCAAGTGCCTATGCTTTCATGCCCAAGTGCCTATGCATCTTATGGACTGTATGAAATGAATTGAACTGTTGAACTGTGTCTGAAAGACTTTTCACAGAAAGGACCCTTGGAACTACCTCATTGTGGAACTACCTCATTGTGGATTACTAGGGACCGTGGGCCGCAGACTAAACACCATGTGCCCATAGGGTATCACTCCTTTCAGCGCCTATGGCCAAGGGGGGAATGTTGGTAACTCGCCAGCGCCCCCTATAACGATCCCACAATTTCCTTGCGCGCTCCACCCGGATGTGACGTGAAGTGGAACTGCTTTAACTGTATCGAGAGCGCCTCGATTCGCTCTCTCATGTTCTGACTACTGGAGTGGTCGGACGGACTGTAGGCACGCTCGCCTACAGTGTTGAGACTAACCGCTATTGTCTGAGAACAGCCTGTTCAAATTAGTTTCGGCCGAACTTTTGAACGACCCGCTAAGTTTCAGCGATATAGTGGTTTTGATTCTAAACCTTTGCAAAGTTTAACTACAGTTAAGTAGTTTTCCACGCTAAGAGGCATTTGCGGACAGCTTCGCTCCTCTCAGCCTTTTCCTCGTCGACGCATCACCGGAGGTTTCTCCTGAAGCACCGTGGGCCAGCTAGGCCTCCCTCTCCCTGCTTCGTTAGCCGCGGTTGGACGCAACGCGCCGCTAACCTCCTCTCCTCGGATCGCGACCCTCAGCGCGGACAACGGAGAAAGAACTTCCATCGCATTGAGTAGGCACTTGGGCAAATTTTTAATTTGTAGCTTATTCAGATGGTTGTTAGGGTCATGTTTAAGCTTTGAGCTATTTAGCATACCCGCTCAGACACGGAAGGTGTTTGTTTGTTTTTATTGTTTGTTTGTTTGTTTTTATTGTTTGTTTTGGTTCTGTTTTTTTTCTTTGAACTTGTTAGACAGGGTATCTTGCATGATATCTTTCCTTAACTCCATTGCTAGCTTCCCTATCTGATTAGCAGCGCAGCGACAAGTTTGTTATTTTAAGCTCCGAGGCTAGACCGCTACAAGGCCTAGTTCTCTCCATCCAACACATATACACACTCTCTCACACTCTCTCTCTCTCTCTCTCTCTCTCTCTCTCTCTCTCTCTCTCTCTCTCTCGCGTTGAGTTCTTTGCCTAGATAGTCTGTTGGAAATTGTTGTTAAGTGCAGTGTTTGGATCCAGCTGTAGCGTGGTCAGATTCTCCTTAGCAACTTATTGCTAGCTGGTAGGCTTGTGTTCTCGACTAGGCCTGCAGGCGCCATTTTTCCGACGCCATTTTGATACCTTCCTCATTGAGTTACCTGTGATACGACACCTAGGCACTGACCGCCATTTTGTTTAAGCATTGCCAGAGTGGCTAGCATTAGCATCTGCCCACAGATACCTACACAAAGCACACATTAGCCACAGAGCTAATCCTTTGTTCTATTTAGCTAACATTCCTTTGTTTTAGCTAACATTCCTTTGTTTTAGCTAACGACAAGCTAGGTCACACACACACACACACACACGCATCGGCTTGCCCTAGCCTCACACACACGCACACACAAGGGATTCTTTTCTTTTTTTTTTTTCCTTCTATCTCTTTCTCTCTCTCTTTCCCTCAAATTTATAGTCCAGGTGTAATTGTTCCATTGTTTTGTCTTGTTATTACCTTTGCTGACATTGAATGTATTTTGAGTTTATTATTATTAGTGAGTAGTAGACAAATAAAAGCTAATAAAATTGAATTGCATTTTACTTGTTCCTGTTGTTTATTCACAAGGTCAACTATTTAGAACTCCTTTTTCCTTCAGAATTTAGCTTTTGTATACAACTGGGTTTCCCATCTAATACAGAGCTACCATTAATCTTGAGTGTAACCATTCACGGTGAGTATTAAGATTAATAATTTAAGATTTTATGAGACTGATCTTTATTTATAAATTGATTAATTTAATTATCAATTATTACATAATTTATAATTTAATTAATCCCAATTCAACCTACACTAAACTATTAAAATCAATGGAATAACTTGGTGGTGATGCTGCTATAGTTTAGTAAGTATTGTAGCTCTAATGTAATACATTTACTCTAGGTCTATAACATTCATAGAACAACCAAATGGGCGAAGGCAATTAGAATACTTGTTGGCAAAAGTTGGCACTTGGTGAATGTTGTAGCAATAGACAGGGCACAGTTTACTCCAAAGGTACCATTTATTCAAATAGCTGACACGAATTAGCAAACTAATACTGATCAGATATAGCAACAATAGCAGCCAAGTAATAATTCAATACAGTGATACAATGTATATAAGTAATAATCAGTAGTGTATAAAGCAATAGTCAGTAGTAAGTACTAACCAGCAGTAAACAGGATGAGAAATCAGCAGCGAAGATGATGATAACCAAGGCACTAATGGTGATCAGAAGTAATGGACTATATGCAAGTGTTACAGTGTAGGGGCGAGTGAATGTTAAAATGTGAGAGGGAAATCGTGTGTGTGCGCACAGCTGTGCACTAACGAGATAAGGAGGAGCTAGAGAGAGAGAGCGTGTGCAGGCACACGACGAGGAGGGGAACGAGGCAGCACACACGGCGCGTGGGCGAGGGATAGGCGTGGTATGTGAATGTAGTGTGCGAGCCTTTGTGCTAGACTCCGCCTAAAAAGGTGGGTGGGCAACAAGGAGAGCACATGAGGGAGAGTGACAAAGGATCTGTAGCATAAAAACTAGTCCCAGCTAGGCCTTAAACCCAAACTTCTACTCAACCCTTAGCTACTCCTGAAATCCCAATGTTGAGGGGTGTGGTGCGATGGAGGGAGTTAAAAAAAGAGAGCATGCACAATCTAATACGGATAGTAAACAAAGCAAATCAAACAACACGCGGTCTAAGACCGACTTTCATGTGAATCAAAATGCGTACATTTAAACCATGAATGAATTCAAATAAACAACACTCTTCGCATTAACTAGCCACAACCAAGCCTAACAATTGCCCAGATGCCAGCCTTACTTGAGATCACTCTTGCTTGGCGACTGAAAGTGCACCATCTGTTATCTGAAGACAGCGCAGAACGCAGCTCCAGGGAGAAAACAGTTTTGTTCCTTTTGCTTTTACAGCTCATCAGCTGAAGATCTTCGGTGTCCCGTCGGTTGTCTGATGATCTGGAAGGAATCTTGCTTGTAGTTCATGGATGTTGCGAAAGGGAAAAGAGATCCGGTTGCCTTTTCTCTTTATAAAATGCTGCAGTAACTAACCGGTTCAGTTATTACTGCAACTATGCGAAGATCAAATACATTGAACTTTGGCTAAAGGTCCAGTATCAATAGCTCGTTCTTTGTCCTTTGTTCTTCTGTAGCACAGATGCAACAATGTCTCTTTCACACGTGGGGATCCACCGCCAGAGAGAGAGAATTTCGATTAAAACCCGCTGCGGGTTTTAAAGCACAGTCATGACGTCACTGTATTTGGTATCCGGTATCATCTCTGTATCCAATACCATTACAGTGAGTGTGAGAAGGATGGGCGGAAATGGAACATGACATCGAGTGCAGGGATTGTTGTGTTCAATGCTGTAACAGTGGAAGGGGAGAGGATGGGCCATAAAGTGAAGCAGGAAATTGTGGGTACTATGGCTACGGCACGCCAGCCCCCCTACATCAGTCATGGTTGTGATAGTGTGTTATTGTTTCAGTCTTCTTGGATACACATCTAGTGCCTTTAAGGTTGTTACGGTATGGCAGTTCTGTTTTCATGGTCATGGAATGGATGGAGTCAGTGTTATCTTGTCTCTATCTGTGAGCATGTCAATGCTGTTTTCAGTGGTAGCCCCAGACAATTTTTTTTCGTGCTGTAATTTCTTTCAGCTGTGGCCTTTCCAACCACACTTATAATTTACCAAAATTTTGACTCAACTTGAGCTACATCATTTGTTCCTCCATCAGTCACCAATGCTGACATATCAGGGGGATGGGGTGAGGTGCTGGGGAATCCCTATTTTTGGCATATTCAGGAGATTAAGGCTACGTTCACGCTGAAGTGACTCAAATCCGATCTTTTCGCCCATATGTGACCTGTATCCGATCTTTTATTGACAGTATGAACGACACAGATCCGATTTTTTCAAATCCGACCCAGGCCGTTTGGATATGTGGTCCTAATTCCGATTCCTATCCGCTCTTTTCATATGCGACTTCAGTCTGAACCGCCAGGTCGCATTCATCCGACTTACACGTCATCAACAAGCCACAAACGTCACTATTCTGCGCTGAAGTAGGCGGCGGGTCTCTCAAAAAAAGTTACAACAACATGGCGCATAATGACATCAATGCGAGGGACACTTCGGGCTGTGAAGGTTCTGAATCTTCTCAATGGAAGGACGCAGAGGTTAGGGAGCTGATTTCCATTTGGGGGGATGCAGCTATTCAAGCTAGATAGGATGGGTCATACCGCAACCGGGCGGTTTTACTTCCGTAAACACTGGCCATGCTCACTGCGTGTGACGTCGTCGTATCCTGCAATGCGCATGTGGAACACTTTTAGGTCGCTTTTCGTTCATACTGAGGATCACATACAAGTCGCATATATTTGTTAATGTGAACGACCTCACAAAAAAATCGGATTTCACAAAAAAATCGGAATTGAGCATTAAGCCTTGCAGTGTGAACATAGCGTAAGTGATGCAAGTCCGAAACTTGTCAATAATTACATGGAAAAATTATACAGATACAGAGTCTGGTTACACCTGTGCTGAAGTTGATTTTTCTGGGTGCTCCATTCAGATTAAACGAATCACTTATCTGTAGTTCATATCTCAAGTTTCCAGATTTTCTAGAGTAGAAACATCTTGGATGGGGTTTTCAGTGCTGTCTAAATCAGACACCTTTAAACCATGCCTATGGTTGAAGAACAAGTTGACCAACTACTCATTTACTGTTCTATTACACTGCAGGCATTTAACAGACACTTTTATCCAGAGTGACCTACAAGTGCAAAAGTCAGGTACAAGAAAGTTCTCATGCCAACTGAACAAGTGACAGAATAACAGTGAAATGTTCTGTTGAAATAACAAACAGCCAAGGAAAACAAGCTGACCATACAAATGATTCGAAAAGTACAACTAAATGGAGAAAAATAAAACCTCAATGGTCAACACTGAGTCATCATGACCAAGCTAGACAGTATACAGCCTGGGTTGGTCAAGACCACTACGTGATTACACAGTGGGCAGGGAAGCCCACATTCAGTTCTCAATATAAGCAATATCTCGGATTAAGATGCTGTTCAAAACATAAATTTCAGGATTTAGTGTGGTTACATCAAGCTATCAGACAGTGATGCTGAACCTGTTGCTCTTCATTCGAACCAGTGTTGTCCAGTGTCAAAATCACATGTAACTGAAACACACATGATTACCACAATATTGTTTTACATCATTGTAAAAAAAATGGTTTGAATACCAATGTGCACAGTTATTGTATTAAATTACTTTAATCACTTTAACTCAACTCTGAATACAGCCCATTATATATTGATACTTTATCCTTTTTGGCCTGTGGTTTGCAGAGAGAAGTAATAATTCCTTCTCTCCAATAGTTTCTCAGTAGTGATATAATCTAATTTGACCTGTAGCTTTAAAGCAGGGGTGGGGAACGTCTGGCCTCCGGGCCGTATACGAGACCATTTAATCCGGCCCGCAAGATGATTTCATAATTACTCTTCTCCCCCCCCCCCCCCCCCAAAAAAAAAAAAAAAAAAAAAATCAAAAAAATGAGACTGCCATTAATAAAATAGGCGAGTGGTTGTCTTTCTGGGCCAAGGTCAGGGTCCTGAACCCCACACGAGCAGATCGTGATCATGTCACGTCATTTAGCGGGCATAGACAGACTGTTTAACGATTTCACCAAAACTCACCATGGTAAGTATGAAGAAGAGAAAGGTAGATGTGGAATGTCGCGCTTTTCAGGAAAAATGGACAAACTATTATTTTTTCGTAGAAGTAAAAGGCAAGCCAGCTTGCTTAGTTTGTGGGGAAGCACTTACAGTGATAAAAAAGGCGAATCTGGAGCATCATTACAGCACCAAACGACGAGCTGACAGTATAAGTGCGTGTGGATTAAATTAATGCTCTTCGGCAGAGTTTGGGCGCCCAACAAGCAACATTCACAAGACCTCAAGGTAACCAAGAAAACGTCACACATGCTAGTTTTGTGGTAAGTGAGCTAATCGCTAAGAAACTGAAACCACATTCAGAAGGGGAGTTTGTGAAGCAGTGCCTTGTTGCTGCTGCAAAACTGCTCGCACTGGACAAAGTGAAACTTTTCCAAAGTGTCAGTTTGTCTCGAAGAACGGTCTCAGATCGGATTACTGACATGGCACAAGCCATTGAGAAAACACTGAAGGATACTGCGAGGGATTTTCAGGTTTTTCTCATTAGCCTGCGACGAGACAACAGACATCACAAATACCGCCCAACTCTCATTTTTGTGCGTGGGATTACCATACAGCAGAGTTTGATATGTGGGAGGAAATGCTGTCTTTGCAAGCCATGCATGGCACTACCAAAGGTGAGGATTTGTTTGAGCAAGTTGTTTTGGCTATGAACAAATTCAACCTGCAGTTTGACAAGCTAAGTGGACTGGCTACAGACGGAGCCCCAGCCATGGTTGGAGCACAGAAAGGATTGACTGCATTGGTTAAAAAAGAAATGAGTTGGTTGTGTGCCACTGTATCATACACCAAGAGAGCCTGTGTGCACATTCCCTAAATCTCAATAATGTTATTACTACTATTGTTTCCACCATCAACTTCATTAAAAGCAGAGGACTTAACAGCCACCAGTTTAAAGAGCTACTGAGTGAGCTTGAGTCAGAGTATGGAGACCTGGTTTACCACTGTGAGGCTGAGTCGTGCAGATATGCTTGCATGCTAGATATTTTAAGTTCGTTTCTTAGACAAGGATTTTTTTTTTTTTTTTAAGCTTGTTACCTCGTTAACAGTTTTGGCGAGAATCTCCCGCCTTTTTCAGAAACGGTCACCAGATGTCGAGTGGTGACGTGCCTTATCAGCTGATGTTGCGTGCAGGAGGCGTGAACGTCCCACCCAATTTGACAGGTAGTTCACGCCTCCTGCTGTCAGGTCGCTCCTCCAGGACGGCGCTCCAGGTGTGCGACAGCGCGTACGCTCCCTCATCCCGGTTCATCGTCCTCTGCGCCCGCTTACGTATCTCCACTGCCTCTAAAATCCAACGCTGGAATCTATTTTCTTCAGCGCGAATGACTCTGGCGTCTTCCCAATTCATTATGTGATTTTGCCGTTTGCAGTGGTCTGAAATGGCTGATTTTAGGTTTTCTTGGTTTGCTTTTTCTTTTTTCGGATCTTGTGAGTCTTTTTTGTTGTTTCTTTTTCTCACACTATTTGGTGTTCTTTCCTTCGAGTATGGAAGCATCTGCCCATTTCACCAATATAGACTTTATTACATGAACGGCAAGGGATTTCATAGATGACGTTGCATTTATTGTCCAGTTGTATTTTGTCTTTGGGGTGAACTTTGGGGTTTGAAACAAACCGGGGCTTTGTCACACTACCATACATAAAAGGAGTCACAGAACGCATCCAACGATCCATGAGGAAATACCACATCAACACCCCGGTCAAACCATACAAGAACCTCCGACAGCTGCTAGTTCACCCCAAAGACAAAATACAACTGGACAATAAATGCAACGTTATCTATGAAATCCCTTGCCGTTCATGCAATAAAGTCTATATTGGTGAAACGGGCAGATGCTTCCATACTCGAAGGAAAGACCACCAAATAGAGTGTGAAAAAGAAACAACAAAAAAGACTCACAAGATCCGATTTTCAGCTCACTGTTTTCAAATGTGAAATCATTTGAAGCTAAACTGAAGCTGTGGCAAGTGCAACTGGACAGGGGAAACACTGTGCACTTTCCTACTTTGCAAGAACAAAAGCCTATCGTGACATCTGAATATGCTGGGGAGTGTGCAAAACTACTCCAGGCCTTTGGAGAGAGGTTCCAGCTGATGAAAAGTTACGAGAAAGACCTGAACATATTTGCAACATCATTCAATGTGGAACCAGCTGATGTGCCTGACAGCACGAAATCACTGAGCTGCAAAGCAACAATGAGCTCAGCTAGGTACAACAACCTTCCTCTGCTTGAGTTCTACAAACTATGTGCATCCTGAGGATTTTCCCACTCTGAGGAGACATGCACTGAAGTTTGCATCACTGTTTGGGACAACCTACTGCTGTGAGCAGTTCTTCTCAAAACTGACCCTTGCAAAGAATCAGTTCCACTCAAGACTGACTGACCCAAACCTGGAAAACCAGCTGCAAGTAGCATCGTCATCTGTACCATCTGACATCAGACGCCTCGCCAAAGAGAAGCAGTTCCAGCCTTCACATTAGGTCGGCCAGATATAATAATAAAAATTGGTAAAATATTATTATATTGTAGCATCTTCATTACATAAAATGCTCAAAGTGCTTTACATCAGTACATATAAAATCAATAAGAACAAGACTAAAAACAGAGCATTAAAACAAGAGGTGGATAAAATTTTAAAAGAAAATGGGAAGATTAAAAAGGGATAAAACAAAGTTACACCAATAAAGTTGCTTGATTTGAATAGCATGAAAGAAAGCTAAAATAAATGGGCTGCATCTTAAAATTTTCAGCAGAGGTTATGGGTTAAAACATTTAGTTTGGCCCCCACAGGATGTTATAAAACTTGAAATGGCCCTTGATAGGAAAAAGGTTCCCCACCCCTGCCTTAAAGCTTCTCAGTATAGAAGGCAATGGAATTTCCAAAAGCTCAGGAAATGGCCCTGCTCAATTGCCTCTGCTAAGGGTCAGCATTTCTCTCATAGCAGTATTAGAAGATCTGGCATTGGATATTGATGCTTTCCAGCATTGTACATAATATATGACACAAACAGGCACCAGGCACATCAGTCATGCTGATTTCTGCCTCTATATGAGTCCTTTCATCTGCTCTGTTTGTTGCTATCCCTTAGTGTCAAAACAAGGCCAAAGCATCTACATCATAACATAGATAATGTAATAAAACTAAACAAAACCAAATGCACATCACTCCTCTCCTCTACAATGGCACCATACATATGACTAAGAAATAAAGCCTGATTGCCTGACCTTTTTTTCTTTTTTTTTTACTTGGATTTATTTAATGGGAATTTTTATTACCTGCATTTTTTAAGCTAAATTTAATCTAAAAGACCTACATTTCAGAAAGTTGAATTCAGATCCAATATATTTAAATATCTTAAGATTCTTGCCGAAAATGTTCAAATTTATATAAAATTTTTTTCCAAGCATTACAAATTTCTGTTCAAGTTCTGCTGACTCTGGTTTCATTTCCCAATTCCACTGAAATACTATTTACTTCATGCTTTGACCAGTATTTAAAAACTGTTGTTGTTTATCAAATATTAATGTTTTGCTTACCTTTCTACATGTCTCAGGTTAGCTTGAGCACTGCCCTACTTAGAGTACTAATTATTGTTACACCTAGAGGTCAAAAATGGTAACTGAAAAAAGCAATAAAAGAGACCCACTGGGGGCAGGAGTCATGCTTCCCCCTGATCAGGGAGGATCAGTGGATGGAAGGTTTAATGGGGTTGCCAGACTGAACTAGTTTAAAAAGATTCTGCAGCTGCCAAGATTGTTTTATAGCAAATAAGCAGAATAATAAGAATAATAATATAATAATGTTCAGTTATTGTGTGGGCAGCACGGTGGTGTAGTGGTTAGCGCTGTCGCCTCACAGCAAGAAGGTCCGGGTTTGAGTCCCGTGGCCGGCGAGGGCCTTTCTGTGCGGAGTTTGCATGTTCTCCCCGTGTCCGCGTGGGTTTCCTACGGATGCTCCGGTTTCCCCCACAGTCCAAAGACATGCAAGTTGGTTAACTGGTGACCATAGGTGTGAATGTGAGTGTGAATGGTTGTCTGTGTCTATGTGTCAGCCCTGTGATGACCTGGCGACTTGTCCAGGTCATCACCCCACCTTTCGCCCGTCATCAGCTGGGATAGGCTCCAGCTTGCCTGTGACCCTGTAGAACAGGATAAAGTGGCTAGAGATGATATGAGTTTGTGTTTTTATGATGTACAGGGAAAACAGGAGTATGAAGTGGATTGTTTCCATACAACAGAAATGTGTGTGCACCATGATGACCTTGTTTGTCAAGCAGACTGTGAAAAAACTGAAAAAAGGCATATCTTTTTGCCAATGTCTGATTTTGGGTATGTTGGAGTCTTTTGTGTGGATTTTGTGTTATGGTTGGTCTGCATATTTTGCTGAAATCTGGCAACCCTGGTTGATATAAACATCGGCTGCCTATGTTGAACACAGTTGAACCAAGTTACACTGTATGGCCAAAAGAGAATTGAACATTGAATTCCACAACCATGGTCTTTAACAATGAGTTATTCCCACTTTGCTGCTATAACAGCCTCCACTCTTCTGGAAAGGCCTTCCACTAGATTTTGGAATGTGGCTGTAGGGAATTGCCCATTCAGCCACAAGAGCATACTCATGTCAGTTGAAGAGGCCTTGTGCATAGCCATCATTCCACTTTATTCCGAAGATGTTCAGTGGGGTTGAGCTCAGGGCTCTGTGCAGGATGCTCTGTATTTGCAGGACACTCAGGTTTGGGCCTCTTATGGCCCTTTTCCACTATCCTTTTTCAGCTCACTTCAGCCCGACACGGCTCGCGTTTTGACTACCTCAGAGCAGCATGACTTCAGCCCTACTCAGCACCCAAAACTCGCACCGTTTTGGAGTAGGGCTGAAGCGAGCCAAACCAAGCTGAGTGGGGCTAGGGGCATGAGGAGACACTCCCCTGTGCACTGATTGGTGAGGAGGAGTGTCCTCACACACGCCCCACGAGCACGCTGGGATCTGTAAACACCGTAAACCCGGAAGAAGAAGAATTACGAATTACGAGAATTTCTGAAGCCTTATGCGCCTCACCTCATCTATACGCTCTTGCCAGTATCTGTTGGCATTGTCGGTGACAACAAGCCACAGCACCAAGACCAGCAACACTAACGACTCCATGTCCTCCATGTTTATTGTTCACTATCCGGGTCGTGAGACTACCACTTAAAAGGTCACTGATGTCACTGTTTGCACCGCCTAATGACATCACGTGACGTCCACCCACTTTCACTAACTCCACCCAATGTGTCCACCCACTTCCAGCCAGCATGGTTTGAAATGCAACTCCAACAGCCCCACTCAGCTCGACTCAGCCCAACTCAGCCACGTTGGTAGTGGAAAAGCGGCATTAGTTCCAGTGAAGCAAAATTGTAATGCTGCAGCATACAAAGACATTCCAGACAACTGGGTGCTTACAACTTTGCAGCAACAGTTTCAAGAAGCTCTTATTACAGGGTTTAAAAGTTTTTAAAAAATGTATGATAGCCTCTTGAGTTGATTTTGTTTTTATTAGTCACCCTACCCAATCAAAATTTATGGTAATGAGCTACTGCTGTTAGAGTGTAAGAAATCAATAGGATCTATAAGAATGCAAGTAGAAAGCAAGCATCACAAGTTTACACAGCTTTAAAAGTTTGCCAGTAACAAAGTTTGCTACTAGTTCTACCTGTATACAGGATCAGATCAAAGGGACTGAACATCAGACAAGTTTTTTTTAAACAATTAATCAAAAGATAGCCTTCTCACAGATACCACCTGCTGAGGGGAACACAAAAAGCATCATTCTGTTGGCTGCTGCTATTCTACGGCAAAAAAGTATTTTTGTTCAAAGGAAAGATCTTGCTAGATAAAACCCACCAACAATCCATGAAACAATTCTAGGTGCACTCCATGTAATAAACTGGACTGCAACAGCAGGTGAAGAAGTCTCATTGCACTTGATGGCCTCCTTTTTAAGATGGACATTGGTTGGGGTTTTTATCAATATTACTTAATATACCTGATGGTTGTCCAATAGAATACATGGTGTTTTAGTGTCTGTGACCAATAATCAGGAATGCACCTCAATACAAACCAGCATGGCAGTTAACCACTGAGACACAAAAATCACAAGTTCATCCATGATACATGAATTCCACATGACATATACTGTATATTGAACACCAACTTAAAGAAGTCATTTTAAACATTATTTACAGGCATTATTTAACAGGCCGTAGATCCCTCACCACAACAATATTCTCTAGATCTGTATCTACTATGTTTTGAATTACTATTTGTCTATAGAATGAGTGATATTTCTGAGGCTGTCTTGAGATGGCAGACATTCAAACATTTGTTGAAAGTCTTGCAGACAGCTCTGAAAATCAGAAGAGTAAACGATCAGGAGACAGTGGTTAACCAGCCTTGCCATACAGTGCTGTGTATGTTGCTGGAAAGTAGTGAGCACACACTCCAGAGGCTCAGTGACCTCCATTTAAACTCATACAGATTCAGTGGTATAGTAAACATGGTTTTCTCCATCACACTCATTCACTCATTTAACATTCTGTAGTCTCTGCAAAAGCATAGTGACCCATCCTTCTCCTTTATTAACACTTTCGGTGCAGGCTAGGGGTTAGCATTCTTATAGAGCTTCCCACTCTTTAACATCACCATTCAGACATTCTTAAGCTATCCAGTTTGTTTCTATGCTTTGGACACCATATATTTGGTAAATTGGTGATGTATTACTCCAGTACATCTCCAAATTCCTAATATGTAGAAAGACCATACGCCACTTACTCAAGAGAGTAATTGCTGCTAATGTTGCAGGAATCTTTCATCTTTGATCTCTCCAAACCCTTTTATCTATCGATTCATATGTCTGGAGATTTGGTTTCAAGACTTTCACAAGACTCAAGATTTATATATTTCAATCAGCTTAACTCATGCACCTCGATAGCAATGTTTTTGACTCTAGTGGGACAAAAAGCAGGGTGTGCTTCACTGGCACAGCAATCCTTCAATTTAGGGACCTACTTGTTCCTTTCTCTTAATGCCATACAGTGAATGCCTTCTCATACCACCTGCTGAGGGGAACACAAATCTGAAAGCAGCTTCCCCAACACTTGATTGTTGACCTCTCTCTAGCAATCCACAATCACATTCAAGAACAAGATGACATATTTAGAGCCCAAACAGGAATCCTGTCCTTCATAACATTTTTTTAACCTGGAGCGTGAGCACCCCTCCACAAGAGAAAACATGCCCTTTGTAGGCTATATATTTTATTTTTCCTTTTAAATGCTGTTTCTCAGTGAACTGAACCAGCATTTCATTTGGATTCTTCAGCAGTCCTTCTTGCTGACCTTTCCCAACATTCTCCCCTTTTCTTTCACAGGTTTGTAAGACAATGACCAACAGGCATACTTTGCCAACTGGCCCGGTAGGAGCACCTCAGTGATATCCAGGATCTTTGTTCCATCAAATGGAATAAGCCTTTTAAAGAAGCCAATATCATTAGTGCCGTATGGGACTGGAGATAGAAAGCACCATATGAGCTACATTCTCAGCTTGATCCTGGATGCTCAATGCAGCTTTATGCTGAAAAAAAAGTTAGTTGAATTAACTCACATTCCAGTTTATAAAACCAAACAACAATGTGCAAAAAGGGCATGATAAAGATACAATAAACAAACAAATGAATAAACAACAACAACCCAAAGGTGTAAATACTTGGAAAGAAAACTTCATTCCAGCCATGACTTGTATTCTTCACTTTGTATTCTTCTGTCATATGTGGAATTCCTTGGGGGAAAAACATATAGCACAGTAGATCTAGCCTGGGCCCGCCCATCCTAAGCATGACGCAACACAAGGGCCTGTTGCGAGCTTAGTCTGGCCAGGCAAGGTATCTACAGCTCTTCCAAGCTCCCGAAAAATCGGGAGCCAATCAACTTTCAGCATCTCCAACGGCCCTGGGTAGAGGCGTGTTCAAGGCAGTGACGTAGTAGAACTGCGACCGGAAGCCATAGATTGTTTACAGAATCTATGCCGGAAGCACTTCATTCACTAGAGACATTACGAACATGGAGCAAGTTCTCATTGAAAACGAAGCAAAGAGCAGCCCTGGAGGTATTTATTGAAAGGAAGGACGTTTTCGCCTTGCTCCTGACCGGCTTCGGTAAGAGTTTAATCTACGAGTTAGCCCCGTCGCGTCACATATGTCAGAGGAAAGAGTGATGTGATTGGTTTAAGCTTCGTCACAGCCTTTTCTGGCTTCGACCAGTAGCAAACTGAGGCATTTCAGGGAGGCGGGTCAACCATGCACTTTGGGAAACGGTTGGGCTTAATATCTTTGCCAGACCAAATGCTCGCAGAGCTTTGAAGTCGCGTTAGCCAGACTACAGTAGATCACCATTGTGCTCTACTGGGGCAGTATGTGGGCTCAGTTTGCTTTCTCTTCTTCTTACAGGATCACAAGGCAATGACCAACAATCAGGCAAACAGGCTGGCTGAATTGCAGATTTTCTCCTTAAAATCCAAAACTTGGTAAATCATGGCTGCTTCATTTTAAGCTAGTTTTCTAACGGTCAAATAGAATACTTAGTCCACTAGTGTCTGCATCCAACTATAAGATGAGAACTATAGACTATATGACTAGTTAGTCAACATGTCACACCAAACCCAAACTCCAAATGTGCACATAAACATAGACTAGTCACTCTAAACCTGGTTGGACTTTGTTTAAACCATACTATGTCCAGATGGACACTACCTAAGTGCTAACTGCTTGATGAGGAATTTCTAGATATTGGCCCCTCTGTAAAGGCACTCACTGACACCTCAGTCCTGGGCTTGGACACATCTAGCTAGGATATGGGGCAACTCGCTGCTACGTTGGTGTTTAGGCATCACCAGGCACAATCTACTTGGCCTGAGAGCTATTCAATTCTGCAGAATTTGCATACACATTACAGACCTGCATCACCTGCCTTGTACTATCTATGTTCAGGGGAGAACACCTTCAAGCTCCTGTGTGAACCTTTTTTGCTATGTAGACAGTACCGCCAGCACTGAAGAATCTCACAAGAAATGATGGGACACTTCACAACCAAAACTTTACTCACTGGACTGTGACAGCATTAGGTCACTGTGTGCTGATGGCATTGTCACAAGAATACAAATAACACTTTCGATGCTGATTCTGACCCCAAGACATTTTAGCCCTTGATGAATGTGCAGATGCACATAATGACCAATATATATATATATATATATATATATATATATATATATATATATATATATATATAAAAAAGTGACCTTTTTTGTGATCTTTTGTATCTTATTATAACTGCTGTAGAGTGCACAATGTGTCACAATATGCCTGGTATTGTTGGTGGTCATGTGAAATTTATACGTTATCTGCCTGTCAAACACACTACAGATCATGACTGGCACATTTTCTCTTGGAATTGCAAAACTAATGGACTTCCTATATTTGTCCTATGCAAAACTAATGGATTTCCTATAATGTCCTATATTTTGGCACTTTTTGTGACCTGACCACCACATCCATATGTGAGCCTTCCCCAAAGCCTTCCCAGAATAATGAAGGGTATTATAACAGCAAAGCGGGAACTGAATCTGGAAAGGAAAGCATGTACGGGGGTGGTTGGCCTGGTGTCTACATACTTTTGGCCACATGGTGTATCGTCACTGTTTGCACTGTTTCACAGGTAGACTTACCAATGCACTTTACTCTCAAGAGAACTAGAGAGCAAATTCTAGTCAAGGTGTTGTGGCAGTGGGGGCGTGGTCAAGTGCCGGTCTGTGACAGGAGGGCGGAGTCAGGGAAGGTAAGTGGCTGAATCACTACACCTGATGTCAATTAACCCGTGTTTGTGTGTCTTCCCAGTGACCGTGCCCTATATAAAGAGAGAGAGAGAGCAGAGGAAGGCAGCTCTCTCTTGAACCAGCCAACTGGTGTGTTCTGTGGGACTGAAATATATTTGTGTCTGGAAAGAACAAATAAATACAATTATGGAACTTTATTCTGGCCTCCCGTCTTTCTGTGCTCCTCCCCCTCCTATGAACTGCTACAGTGGTGCCGAAACCCGGGATGGAGCACAGGAAAAGAACAGCCCCATGGAGTCCTCCCCCTTTGCGGACCTGGTCCACACCCTCGCCATGGCCCAGCAGAGCCAGCACCAGGCGCTAATCACCCTCCAGAAGGAGCAAGAGCGCCGGTTCGAGGCCCTGGTGCTGGCGCAGCAGGAAGATCGTCAGGCGTTCCGGCACCGCCTCACGCCGGCGGGGTCCACCAGCGCTCCCACCGCGGGCCCGTCCCCCCTCACCCTAACCAAGATGGGCCCGCAGGATGACCCCGAGGTATTCATCACGCTCTTCGAGCAAGTCGCGGAGACCTCGGGGTGGCCGATGGAGCAGCGTGCGGCGTGCCTTCTCCCCCTGCCAACGGGAGAGGCGCAGCTGGCCACGCTACAGCTCCCCGCCGTCCACTGGCTGGCCTACGCGGACCTTCACCGGGCCGTCCTCCAGCGGGTGGGGCGCACCCCCGAACAACAACAACGTCGGCGCTTCTGCGCTCTGAGGCTGAGGAAGTCGGCCGGCCGTTCGTGTTTGGCCATCAGCTCCAGGACGCGTGCTGGTGGTGGTTGAGGGCGAACAATGGCGACGCCGAGGGTATCCTCGATCAGGTGGTGCTGGAGCAGTTCATCGGCCGCCTGCCAGAGGGAACCGCGGAGTGGGTCCAGTGCCACCGCCCGGCGTCGCTGGATCAGGCCATTGAGTTGGCGGAGGACCATTTGGCGGCTGTTCCGACGGCAGGACAGCCGTCTCTCCTCTCCTCTCTCTCTCCCCCTCTCTCCTCCTGTGTCTCGTCCTCGCCCCGTTCCCCCACCACGGAGGCGGGGGCCGGCCCCACCCCAGCCGGCCCGTCGCACCTGCGGTGTCCTCCCGTTTTTCCCTTCTGTGTCTGTCTCTTCCCCCCCTCAGGTGAGTGAGCCTCAGGGTGCCGGTGCAGAGAGGAAGCCTGGGCCGGTTTGCTGGCGCTGTGGGGAGCCGGGCCACCTCCAACAGCAATGTTTGGCAATGGGAGTGGGCGTGGTAGTTCGGATCCCCGACGCGCCAGGAGCTGCCCTCGATCGGGCTGGAGCATATCGCATACCGGTGAGTATCCAAGGAGATACATATCAGGCGTTGGTGGATTCTGGTTGTAATCAGACCTCAATTCACCAAAGTCTGGTGCAAGACGAGGCATTGGGGGGAGCACAGGGGGTGAAGGTGTTGTGTGTGCACGGGGATGTTCACAGCTACCCGTTGATGTCGGTCCACATTTTGTTCAGAAGGGAAAAATTTATAGTAAAGGCGGCAGTTAATCCTCGCCTCACCCACTCGATAATTTTGGGGACTGATTGGCCGGGATTCGGGGAGTTGATGAGTCATCTAGTGAAGAGTGGGTCCTGCCATAGGTCAGCAGGGGGAGGTCCCGGTGTCGCTTTGGTGGGAGCAGCTGTCGCAGAGCCGTCTACGTCATCTCCGCGTCAGAGTGAGGAGCCACAGGCTTCTCCTCCCCTCTCTCGGGGAATCCCTTGCGGATTTCCTGTTAGAGCAGTTGCGAGATGAGACTCTGCGGCATGCGTTTGACCAAGTGAGAGTAATCAATGGTCAAACGCTCCCGCCAAACGCCACCCCGTCCTTCCCCTATTTTTCTATTATGAAAGATAGGTTATACCGAGTGACGCAGGACACTCAGACGAAAGAGCAAATCACCCAGCTTTTGATTCCAAAAAGCCTCCGGGAATTGGTATTCCAGGCGGCTCACTTTAATCCCATGGCTGGACACTTAGGGCAGGATAAGACACTAGCCCAAATAATGGCCCGATTCTACTGGCTGGGGATTCGCGGCGATGTCCGTAGGTGGTGTACGGCGTGCCGCGAATGCCAGTTAGTAAATCCAGCAGCCGTTCCAAAAGCGCCTTTGCGCGCCCCCTACCATTAATTGAGACCTCGTTCGAAAGAATTGGGATGGATCTCGTCGGGCCATTAGATCGGTCAACACGAGGGTACCGCTTTATATTAGTTCTGGTGGACTATGCAACGCGATACCCAGAAGCGGTGCCTCTTCGCAATATCTCAGCACGCAGTATTGCGGAGGCACTCTTCCGCGTCATCTCCCGAGTTGAAATCCCAAAAGAGATTCTGACTGACCAAGGCACCTCGTTTATGTCACGAACACTGAGCGAACTGTATGGGCTATTAGGTATTAAGCCGATCCGCACCAGCGTTTATCACCCACAAATGGACGGTTTAGTTGAACGGTTCAATTGCACCCTCAAGAATATAATTAAAAAATTCGTAAGTGAGGACGCACGTAACTGGGATAAATGGCTCGAGCCCTTGTTATTTGCAGTGCGAGAGGTCCCCCAAGCCTCCATGGGGTTCTCCCCGTTTGAATTGTTATACGGGTGTAAGCCGCGCAGTATTTTAGATGTGCTGCGAGAAAATTGGGAGGAGGGACCTTCACTAAGTAAAAATGAAATTCAGTACGTTATTGACCTGCGCGCAAAACTCCACACGCTCACACGCCTAACCCAGGAGAATTTGCGGCAGGCCCAAGAACGGCAAACCTGCCTGTACGACAGGGGTACGCGCCTTAGGGAGTTCGCACCAGGAGATAAAGTACTCGTACTGTTGCCCACATCGAGCTCCAAATTGATTGCCAAGTGGCAAGGACCCTTTGAGGTCACACGGCGAGTCGGGGATGTCGACTATGAGGTGAGGCGAATGGACAGGGGTGGGGCGCTACAGATATACCACCTCAATCTACTCAAACATTGGCATCGCATACCTCTCCGGTCCCCTGTGGAGACCACCTCTCCCCGACCCAACTCGCAGAGGTCGCCCAGTTGCAGACCGAGTTTTCGGACGTGTTCTCGCCCCTGCCCGGCCGCACCGACCTCATAGATCACCACATTGAGACGCCCCCGGGGGTGGTAGTGCATAGCCACCCTTACAGGTTGCCTGAACATAAGAAAAAAAGTGGTTCGGGAAGAACTCGAGGCCATGCTCGAGATGGGCATCGTCGAGGAGTCCCACAGCGACTGGAGCAGCCCAGTGGTCTTGGTTCCCAAGGCCGATGGGTCGGTCAGGTTCTGTGTGGACTACAGAAAAGTCAATGCGGTGTCTAAATTCGACGCGTACTCAATGCCTCGTATTGATGAGTTGCTCGATCGGCTAGGCACGGCTCGCTTTTACTCGACACTGGATTTGACAAAGGGTTATTGGCAGATCCCCTTGACTCCATTATCCCAAGAAAAAACGGCCTTTTCCACACCATTCGGCTTACACCAGTTTGTCACACTTCCTTTTGGGCTGTTTGGGGCACCCGCTACATTTCAGCGGCTGATGGACAGGGTCCTCCGCCCCCATGCCACCTATGCGGCCGCATACCTTGACGATATCATTATTTATAGTAATGACTGGCAGCGGCACTTACAACACCTGAGGGCCGTCCTTAAGTCGCTGAGGCGAGCGGGTCTCACAGCCAACCCAAAGAAGTGTGCGATTGGGCGGGTGGAAGTATGGTATCTGGGCTTCCACTTGGGCAACGGGCAGGTGCGTCCCCAAATTAACAAGGCAGCAGCAATTGTGGCCTGCCTGAGACCCAAGACCAAAAAGGGGGTGAGACAGTTCCTGGGGCTGGCGGGCTACTATCGTAGGTTTATACCCAATTATTTGGACGTCACCAGCCCGCTGACTGATCTCACTAAAAAGGGGGCACCAGATCCAGTCCAGTGGACGGAGCAATGCCAGCGGGCTTTCTCTGAGGTAAAGGCTGCACTGTGCGGGGGGCCACTATTACACTCCCCTGACTTCTCTCTCCCTTTTATGTTACAGACGGATGCGTTGGACAGAGGGCTGGGGGCTGTGTTGTCCCAGGAGGTGGAGGGGGAGGATCGTCCCGTGCTGTACATCAGCAGAAAGCTGTCAGTGCGCGAGGGGCGCTACAACACGATAGAAAAGGAGTGCCTCGCGATCAAGTGGGCGGTCCTCGCCCTCTGCTACTACCTGCTGGGACGCCCTTTCACCCTCTGTTCGGACCATGTGCCCCTCCAGTGGCTCCAGGGCATGAAGGATGCCAACGCGCGGATCACCCGTTGGTATCTGGCACTCCAACCCTTTAATTTCAAGGTGATCCACAGGCCGGGGGCGCGGATCACCCGTTGGTATCTGGCACTCCAACCCTTTAATTTCAAGGTGATCCACAGGCTGTGGCGGACTTTCTCTCCCGTCAAGGGGGGGGGGGAGTTGGCTGCAGGCCGGACGGCTGCCCGGCTTGAGTCGGGCGGTGGGGGTATGTGGCAGCGGGGGTGTGGTCAAGCGCCGGTCTGTGACAGGAGGGCAGAGTCAGGGAAGGTAAGTGGCAGAATCACTACACCTGATGTCAATTAACCTGTGTTTGTGTGTCTTCCCAGTGACCGTGCCCTATATAAAGAGAGAGAGAGCAGAAGAAGGCAGCTCTCTCTTGAACCAGCCAACTGGTGTGTTCTGTGGGACTGAAATATATTTGTGTCTGGAAAGAACAAATAAATACAATTATGGAACTTTATTCTGGCCTCCTGTCTTTCTGTGCTCCTCCCCCTCCTACGAACTGCTACAGATGTCAAGACACTGTATTTGCAATTGCTTTCACAGTTTGTCTCTTTTTTAATCATAATTAAAAAAAAATCAGTGAATGAGTTAGTAAATGCTGGGACCATTATAACCTCAAGTATAAAATCTGTGAAGTTACAAGATTTTTTTGGGGGGGACAGGAGTTTTTCAGTTGTGCCTGGACCACTGCCTTTAATGATGAGGACTTTCCTTTAAGTCTGAAAAACTCTGGAGGATAGAAAACAAAAACTGATAGAACAGATTGCATTTCCCTCCATTAGCTGTTGATTGCAATATGATGTTACATAAAATCAAGAGACCATGGTTGGTCATGACTGTACTGGTACAGTTTAGAATAGCATGATAATGTCTGAATGAGAAGTAGGCAAAGATTCAGTAAGCATTTAAAGGTCATAGGCAAAGGTTTTCAATTTATGCACATTTGAAACTTTGTTAAAAAACCCTCTGTAATTTTCTTCTTGTCCCAAGAAGTATTGTTAATAAGTAATAATTAAAATAAGTTAAAATAAGTTAGCGCGGATCGCGGCGAATTTCTGCTTGGCGGTTTTCATGACCACTCGGCTCGTGACGTCATTAAAGGTGAACAAATCGCTTGAGTTGAGTCCACTTTAGTTTATTTGCATTGCCGTTCGGCTTGAGTGCAGACATGCGTTCGGGAATTTCCAAAGAAAAAACATGCCTTATTGTTGTGCAGTGAACTGTAACAATGGGACCGGTTCAGGAAGAAGTTTTAACCTTTTTCCGAGAGAGGAGAAGAGGTGGAGAGAGTGGATTGTGCACGTGAAGCGAGAGGGTTGGCAGTTGGGTAAATACACCAGTCTGTGCTCCGATCACTTTTTAAAGAATCCCCATCTGCCGGAGAGTTTAGGTGTCAGTGTCAGACAGAGAAGGCTCAAACCTGACGCTGTTCCGACAAAATTCGAACACAAAATCAAACAGTCAAAGAAGAAACGGATCAGCAATGCTCAAGCAAAAAGGAATAGATTGGAGGTAAACATTTTTACCTTTGCTTGCAATTGACAAGTCAAGAATCCTGAGGGATCCTGTACAATCATTGTGGAAATGAGACAAAAGGGATATTTCCTCGCTTACAGTAGGCTATAAATAGTATAATGCTTGTATTACTATTAGCAATATATTATATTAGCAATATAAATTAATCCACATTATATCCACGGTCATATATAGGGATTATGTGTGTGCCCATGTGGTTTAATTATTCTTCAAAAGGGCTATTATGTAGTATTATGATGAAAGTAAGAATCATAACTACCAGGATAAATTGTTTGGGCACAAGTCTTGTTGAGGTCCGGGGTCACCGTGATCAGATACGGCCGAGTCGCTGTCTAATTCCGAGGCTGCACGGTCAAACCAGTGAGCCACATTCACTGATTGCTTTGCAACGGCCATAGGTTCAAACATGTATGGTTTCACCTCTGGATATTCAATTTGGAGAGTTCCTACTTCAAATTCGCTATCGCTTTCAGACATTTTACACAACCTCTCACGACCAAAGTCCATACACATGTGCTCAGTTCGCAAGTAAACACAGAACTGCTCCCAGTCTGTTTGCCTTGAATGATGTCACAATGACTGCCCCCTGGCGGTAAAAGTGCACGTAAATGAGATGTAAACAAACCTTCGGAACTTGCGCAAACCAGTATATTTTAAACGTTTTATTCAATTTTAGGGTGCAAATTAGACACCAGGAAGATTGAATTCACTTTTTGGGTTGTTCTTCTAGACAATAAAGTTGTCTTGTTCCACCTCCGACCCTTGCCTATGACCTTTAATAGTAGTCACAGTGGCAGTGCATATTCTCCCCATGTCCAGAAGGTGGATTGACTTTGGTAAATTGCACCTAGGTGTAAATATGTGTGTTTGTTTAATTTAAATTAAGAGCAGTTTCATATGATTTACTTAATGAACAATTACATACCTATATATTTATTATTGCTCAGGAATGCCTGTGTCTCAGTGGTTTTGTGAAATTGTGGTTACAACAAAGGCTGCAATATTGTCACAAGACTTCTCTTTACTTGAGCTGATATCATGCAAGTAAAATAGGCACTTGTTTCTCTTGCACAATTGCCCGAGTAGGCCTGTGGAGACCTTAAAAAAAGTCAAGTTTATTTTTATCGCGCTTTTAACAATAGACATTGTCGCAAAGCAGCTTTACAGAAAATTAAAAACTTTAAACACTTTAACTGTGTAAAAACTGTTCACTAGGACAGATCTGGTGTTCCCTTTTCAGAAAGATCAGTCAAACCTATAGCCAGCCTCAAGTCCCAAGCTCTTAGTCTTAGTCTAAGCTCTTAGGCTGCAGTCTAATCAGTCTGGTGATGCATCTGTCCTTACCCAGACACCATCCAACTGCACACTTTGTTAAAGGTATCTGTGAAGATACTCAGTCATCCAGGTACATAGTAATCTGTGGCTGGTAGAAGAGAGCAACTGGACTTGCTTGAAAAGTCTTGAAGACGTTTCGCCTCTCGTTCAAAAGGCATCCTCAGTTCTGTCTGTCTAATAGGGAGTATCAAGTATTTATCCTCTCATGGATCATCATAGAATCCGAATCAGAATGCTGATGGCTGCATTGTAGGTGGCTGATAGATGTCATAGACACCCACCTCTGTTCAGTGATGGTCGTTCCACGTTGACAAAAATGAACGATCCTCTCTGGCTAAGACGTCTGCCAGTTTTCTGGAAGTCCTCTCATACTCCCACACCCGTCGAAGGGAACTCATCCCAAAGTGCGTAGAAACATATCTGTGAAGATACTCAGTCATCCAGGTACATACTGGATTGCTTTTCAAGCAAGGTACATACTGGATTGCTTTTCAAGCAAGTCCAGTTGCTCTCTTCTACCAACCACAGATTACTATGTACCTGGATGACTGAGTATCTTCACAGATATGTTTCTACGCACTTTGGGATGAGTTCCCTTCGACGGGTGCGGGAGTATGAGAAGACTTCCAGAAAACTGGCAGACATCTTAGCCAGAGAGGATCGTTCATTTTTGTCAACCTGGAATGACCATCACTGAACAGAGGTGGGTGTCTATGACATCTATCAGCCACCTACAATGCAGCCATTAGCATTCTGATTCGGATTCTATGATGATCCATGAGAGGATAAATACTTGATACTCCCTATTAGACAGACAGAACTGAGGATGCCTTTCGGAAGAGAGGCGAAACATCTTCAAGACTTTTCAAGCAAGTCCAGTCGCTCTCTTCTACCAACCACAGATTACTTTGTTAAAGGGTTTTTTTCCCCAATAAATATAATAAATGTTCAACCAATTGATATGGGTGACTCTGTTCCACTAGGCTTGGAATAGTCTCAGAAAAACAAAAGGTTTAAAACTATTTGAGGATGTATTAAGGTTGTCATGAGGGTTCACAACATATCCTGATTTGAATAAATAATAGCAGACAACACTCATAGAACTAATATACAGTAGGTGGAATGTAGATCGAAGATTGTTGATGCTGTCCATTATTGAGGATAAGAATCATTCAAATCACACAATTTGAAATGACCTAAAGGCTTTACTAAAGGGATGATTTCAGTGAATAAATTTGGAGGTTGAATCTGACAGGGCATGCAATATCATTATTGCATGTCTTGTTAAAAGTGCTATACAAATTGAATTGAATTGATACTATACAGGGCGGCACGGTGGTGTAGTGGTTAGCGCTGTCGCCTCACAGCAAGAAGGTCCGGGTTCGAGCCCTGTGGCCGGCGAGGGCCTTTCTGTGCGGAGTTTGCATGTTCTCCCGTGTCCGCGTGGGTTTTCTCCGGGTGCTCCGGTTTCCCTCACAGTCCAAAGACATGCAGGTTAGGTTAACTGGTGACTCTAAATTGACCGTAGGTGTGAATGAGAGTGTGAATGGGTGTCTGTGTCAGCCCTGTGATGACCTGGCGACTTGTCCAGGGTGTACTCCGCCTTTCGCCCGTAGTCAGCTGGGATAGGCTCCAGCTTGCCTGCGACCCTGTAGAACAGGATAAAGTGGCTAGAGATAATGAGATGAGATGATACTATACAACTTTGCCACTGTCAAAAATATGATAGCTCCTGAAATGGAGATGTTGAGACCAACACAAAAAGACATGTCCCAATTAACATGTGTGGGTCTCATAAGGGATAGATGTGAGTGATTTATTACTTTCACAGGATGTGAACTGCAACATAACTAATCTTTTACAGTGTGTTGAATGTGTAAAAAAAAGTATCCTACTGTCAAATTTCATGTTGTCTTGTTGTGACAGTAGGACAGTGACTTCCAGGAAAGCCTGGATGGCAACCAAGGAAGATTGGTGATGCTGGAAAGACAGATGGCCACCAGGAAAGTCTGGCACAGGTGTATGGGGCTGGCAATCTCAGGCACAACTCTCACAAGAGGGCACTGAAGCAAGCTACAGAACAATATCTCCAGAGTCTCCTGAGAAGGGGGGGGATGAGAGGCTCACAAGGACAGGCTCAATGGTAATGGCCAGGACTGAAACATGACTAACGAGAAGGCTCACACAAACAATGTTGACATGAAAGTGAAATGCCACTGTGGCAAAGTATGTAAGAACTTCAAGGGGCTGAAGATACATCAAGCCAGGACCAAGTGTGGAGAAGTGGCAACCCCAGAGAAGCACAGGGTGGCAGCACCATGTGAGATGCAGGAGATCCTCAATCAGGAAGCACCCCAAAGTACTGAGGATCTCTGCTGCAATGACCTTACTTCAGAACCACACAATGGAACACTCTGATGCCTCCCGGAAACCCCAACCTGCAAGAGAGAGGGTAAAATGGCCCAGGATGAGTAGTAACATGGAGTGGAAACAACTAGATGAGGATTTGGACAAAATCCTAGAAGTTGCCCTGGCAGGGCCAGTGGAGAAGAAAATCAACACACTGACATCCATTATCTACAATTTGGCAAGGGAACACTTTGGTATTGAGGAAAGGAAGATTGCCAGTATGAAGGTGAAGGAGTTGAATAGGAAGGAAAAGGAGATGAAACATCGAAGGAAAGAAATCAGGACCCTCACTAAACAGTTTAAGAATGCCACAGACCAGGAGGGCTTAACAGACCTTACTGCTGGGCTCTGAGACTGGCTGCGCAGACTGAGAAAGGCAGATCGAGCTCAGAAGCTGAGGCAGGAAAAAGAGGCAGGAGAGCCCAGTTTGTCAAGGACCCCTACAGGTTTACCAAGGCCTTGTTGGAAGATGTTAGATCAGGCACACTAACTAGCTCTAAAGAAGAAGTAGAGAATTTCCTCAGGGCAGGCCATCACAATGAACACAGGGACAGAGGCCTGGGTGACCACCCAAAGATCAGTGGCATATGATTCCCCTCAAAAGAGCTGGACACCAGAGAACCTGGAAGGAAGTGGAGAAGGTGGTAAAGAAGGCCAGAACAGCATCTGCCCCTGGACCAAGCTGCCTGTCCTCCAAAATCTACAAAAAATACCCACTATTACTACATAGGCTTTGGAAACTCCTCCAGAAAATCTGGGCAAAGGGCATCATACCAGCAAGCTGGAAGGTGGCAGAAGGCTGCTTTGTGCATAAGGAGAAGGGATCTTCTGAGATCAGCCAGTTTAGAACGATCTCTCTTTTGAGTGTAGAGATCAAGATTTTTTTTCTCGTCTTGGCGAAACGAATGACAACCTACATGACAGAGAATGGCAACATAGATACATCAGTCCAGAAGGGGGGGATCCTAGGAACATGCTTGGAACATACCACCATACTGAGCCAGTTGACACAGGAGGCTAAGAAAAACAAGGCCAATTTAACAGTTGTCTGGTTAGACTTAGGCCCAATCCCAATTCTAATTTCTACCCCTACCCCTCCCCCTTCCCCTCCCCCTTCCCCTTGGCCCTTCCCCTTGAAACTGAGCTACAAGGGATAGGGCTTGAAATTCAACCCCTACGTATTGGGATAGCCCTTCAACGATCGCATACGTCATCGCGTACCTCCGTCAGCGTTTACGTTAGCAAAACGCGACCAAATGCGTCATTGGCTGCGACCAGCCGCTACAGTCAGAGCCAGAACCAGAAATCTCTGCTGGCAGGGTGTGATTTGTTAACTAACACCACTGAATGGGATATCTTTGGCGCTTCGTGCACCACATCCGACAGAATGAGGTGTCAGAACACTCATGTAAACAATAAAAGCGAGAATAACAGAACAAAACGTACGCAGTCAAACAACCGAAAACAATACTCACTCCCAAAGCTTTTTAGCAGCAGCTTGGATTTCAGAAATCGCTGCTCATTCTCAGCTCGAAAGCGAATCAAGCGGCGTGTTTCCTCTGGATAACAACTTAAAACACGTAAATAATGGAGAAAATACATTTATGACAATCTTTCGCCGCGGGAACCGCCATCTTTCTGAAATCCGCATGAAATCTCGCTGAAATCCGCATGGCATTGTGGGAAATCACTCAAACCCCTTCGTTCGGAGTCAGCTCCAGGAAAATCTCTGTTTGGAGGGGTACAGAAGCCCTACCCCTTCCCCTACCCCTCCGCGTTAACTGGGATTGGGATACCCCTACCCCTTCACGTGAACGCGCAAAATGGAGGGGAAGGGCCAAGGGGTTGGTCCAAGGGGTGAAATGGGATTCGGCCTTAGCCAATGTGTATGACACAATACTCCATAACCTCATCAACAAGGCTTTGGAGTACTACCATATCCTGAATAACATTGGGCAGATGATTAGCAGCTATCTGGATTCATTCAAACTGTGATTCAGAACTGCCAAGTTCACCACCGCATGGCAGGACTTAGAAAAGGGGATTGTAACAGGATGCACAGTCTCATGCGGATGCGGATGAACCTTCTGATTGCAGCAGCAGCAGAGTCCAGAGGACTAGTGACTGCAGCAGGAGGCAGGCAGCCACCAATAAGAGGATATATGGATCACCTTACCATAAAAACCACATCACATGTGTAGGCAAGGTGGATCCTGAAGACTCTGGAAGCATTGGCTTCATGAGCAAGGATGGTTTTCAAGCCTAAGAAGTCAAGAAGCATGGTGATAAGGAAGAGGAAAGTGACTGATGTATTCAAGCTTCAAGTCCAAGGAGAAGATATTCCAACAATCAGGCAGAACCCAATCAAATGCCTGGGGAAGTGGTACAATAACACCCTCAGTGATGTTATTTCTAACATCCCCAGTATGGAAAAACAAATGGATGAATGGCTGAGGAAGATTGAGAGGTCAGGACTGCCTGGCAAGTTCAAGGCCTGGATATACCAGCACGGGCTGCTCCCCAAGGCTGATATGGCTGCTTTCAGTCTATGAAATGCCAATGACCATGGTGGAAGAAATAGAAAGAAGAGTCAATAAGCATCTTAGGTGGTGGCTTGGAGTCCCTCCTAGCTTTATGGCTGTGAGACTCTACATTAGACCAGGCCAGCTTTAGCTTCCATTTTCATCTGTAGTGGAGGAATTTAAGGTTGCAAAATGCAGAATGTTGATGATGCTTAGAGACTCCAGAGATGAGCTGGTCAGAAACATGGGACAATAGATACAGTAGTAAGGCAGGCTGAAGGTTTGCTGAGGTTAAAGGAGCCCGTACATAGGCCGGCAGGGACTGGAAACAACCCACTTCCTACAGTGGGGAAAGGCAAATTTGGAGGAGTGGAGGAAAATTGTCCAGGCAGAAGTACAGCAGCAGGAGGAAGAGGTACAGAAGGCGAAGGCTGTGGAACTAGCAACCCAGGGAATTTGGACCAAATGGGATCTCCCAAAAAGAAGAGTCTCATGGGCTGAATTCTGGAGGCTGGAACCATTCCACATATCCTTCCTTCTGCGGTCAGTGTACGACACTCTCCCATCACCTGCAAATTTGTCAAGGTGGCACTTGAGGGATGACCTACTTTGCAGATTATACAGGAAGATAGGTAAACTTGTCCATATCCTGGCCGGCTGCAGCACAGCCCTCACCCAGGGGAGGTATAGGTGGCACCATGACAAGGTGCTTACAGTTCTGGCAGACATCTTGGAGCAGACCAGGAAGAGGCCACAACAACCTCATGGGCCACAAGCAATATATCAGCAGTTTATCCGGGCAGGGGAATGGCCATCTATTGTAAGGACTAGAGCCATCATCCTACAGAAGGCACAAGGGTGGGACATGAGGGTAGACCTGGGAAGGAAATTGGTTTTCACCCCTATCACTCAAACATCATTGAGGCCTGATATCATCATTTGGTCAGAGCAGCCGAAGAAGGTCATCCTTCTGGAACTGACTGTCCCATGGGAGGAAGGTTGTGATGAGGCCCATGAGAGGAAGAGAACAAGATACCAAGACCTTGTCCAAGAGTGCAAAGAGAAAGGGTGGCAAGCATGGCTGTTCCCAGTTGAAGTGAGGTGTAGAGGGTTCCCAGCATAGTTGATGTGGACAGTGCTCATTGCACTAGGTATAACCAGCGCATGCTTTATATACTGTATAATTATTTGGGAAGTTGCAGAAGTCAAGTGCTTCCAAAGTTGAAAAAGAATTCAAGAAAGCATCAAGTAATGGCAAGTTCTTTTGTTTTTGTCTCCCATCCAATCAGGTGGCAAGTTAAGGGAAAACATGAAAACAAAGAAAGTCCTGGTGAAAAAAAAGTCTTATAAATGAGGCAAGATAAGATGATTTATAGCAATTTGAAAATAAAATATTTCATTGTAATGTAACTACAAAATAACTTGGGTACAGTGCCTTGCAAAAGTATTCATCCCCCTTGTTGTTTGTCCTGTTTTGTTGCATGACAACCTGGAATTAAAATGGATTTTTTGGGGGTTAGCACCATTTGATTTACATAACATGCCTACCACTTTAAAGGTGCAAATTTTTTTTTTATTGTGACACAATAAGATAAAAAAACGAAATCTGGAGTGTGCATAAGTATTCACCCCTCCAAAGTCAATACTTTATAGAGCCACCTTTTGCTACAATTACAGCTGCAAGTCTCTTGGGGTATGTCTCAAGACCCCAAGCATATCTAGCCACTGGGATTTTTGCCCATTCCTCAAGGTGAAACTGCTCCAACTCCTTCAAGTTAGATGGGTTGCGTTGGTGTACAGCAATCTTCAAGTTTTGCCACAGATTCTCAATTGGATTGAGGTCTGGGCTTTGACTAGGCCATTCCAAAACAGTTAAATGTTTCCCTTTAAACCACTCCAGTGTAGCTTTAGCAGTATGTTTAGGGTCATTGTCCTGCTAGACCATGAACCTTCAACTCAGTCTCAAACCTCTGGCTGACTCAAACAGGTTTTCCTCCAGAATTGCCCTGTATTTAGTGCCATTCATCTTTCCTTCAGTGCTGACCAGCTTTCCTGTCCCTGCAGATGAAAAACATCCCCACAGCATGATGCTGCCACCACCATGCTTCATTGTTGGGATGGTATTCTCAGGGTGTTGGGTTTGTGCCACATATGGCGTTTTCCATGATGGCCAAAAAGTTCAGTTTTTGTCTCATTTGACCAGAGAATCTTCTTCCATGTGTTTGGGGAGTCTGCCACATGCTGTTGAGCAAACTCCAAATGTGATTTTTTTTTTTTAAGCAATGACTTTTTTCTGGCCACTCTTCCATAAAGCCTCACTCTGTGGAGTGTATGGCTTAAAGTGGTCCTATGGACAATACTCCCTTCTCCACTGTGGATCTCCCTTATCATTATCATTGTTGAATCTCTGATTAATGCCCTCCTTGCCCGGTCTCTGAGTTTTGGTGGGCGGCCTTCTCTTGTCAGGTTTGTAGTGGTGCTATATTCTTTCCATTTTGCTATAATGGATTTAATGGTGCTCCCTGGGATATTCAAAGTTTGGGATATTTTTTATGACACAATGCTGATCTATACTTCTCCACAACTTTGTCTCTGACCTGACCTGTTTGGAGTGCTCCTTGGTTTTCATGTTGCTTGCTTAGTAGTGTAGCAGAGTCAGGGTCCTTCCAGAACAGGTTGATTTATACAGACATCATGTGACAGATCATGTGACACTTTGATTGCACAAAGGTGGATCTTAATCAACTGGAATCAAGTGAATTGGTTGGAGCAGCTCTTATTTAGGTGTTTCATACGAAAGGGGGTGAATACTTATGCACACTCCAGATTTCTGTTTTTTCATCTTGTTTGTGTCACAATAAAAAAAAAACCAATGTGCACCTTTAAAGTTGTAGGCATGTTGTGTAAATCAAATGGTGCTAAGCCCCCAAAAATCAATTTTAATTCCAGTTTGTAATGCAACAAAACAGGACAAACACCAAGGTGGATGAATACTTTTGCAAGGCACTGTATGTATCCGCATCATTACAGCAATATTTATAATATTTACTACTACTACGACGACTACTACTCACTCTAAATAATGATAGGCTAGTTACTAGCTACAGTGGTGCTTGAAAGTTTGTGAACCCTTTAGATTTTCTATATTTCTGCATAAATATGACCTAAAACAACATCAGATTTTCACACAAGTCCTAAAAGTAGATAAAGAGAACCCAGTTAAACAAATGAGACAAAATATTACACTTGGTCATTTATTTATTGAGGAAAATATTATGTATCTGTGAGTGGCAAAAGTATGTGAACCTTTGCTTTCAGTATCTGGTGTGACCCCCTTGTGCAGTAATAACTGCAACTAAACATTTCCAGTAACTGTTGATCAGTCCTGCAAAACCAGCTTGGAAGAATTTTAGCCCATTTCTCCAGACAGAACAGGTTCAACTCTGGGATATTGGTGGGTTTCCTCACATGAACTGCTCACTTCAGGTCCTTCCACAACATTTCAATTGGCTTAAGGTCAGGACTTTGACTTGGCCATTCCAAAATGTTAACTTTATTCTTCTTTAACCATTCTTTGGTAGAATGACTTGTGTGCTTTGGGTCGTTGTCTTGCTGCATGACCCACCTTCTCTTGAGATTCAGTTCATGGACAGATGTCCTGACATTTTCCTTTAGAATTTGCTGGTATAATTCAGAATTCATTGTTCCTTCAATGATGGCAAGCCGTCCTCGCCCAGATGCAGCAAAACCATGATACTACTACCACCATGTTTCACAGATGGGATCAGGTTCTTATGCTGGAATGCAGTGTTTTCCTTTCTCCAAACATAATGCTTCTCATTAAAACCAAAAAGTTCTATTTTGGTCTCATCCATCCACAAAACATTTTTCCAATAGCCTTCTGGCTTGTCCACGTAATCATTAGCAAACTGCAGATGAGCAGCAATGTTCTTTTTGGAGAGCAGTGGCTTTCTCCTTGCAACCCTGCCATGCACACCATTGTTGTTCAGTGTCCTCCTGATGGTGGACTCATGAACATTAACATTAGTCAATGTGAGGAAAGGCCTTCAGTTGCTTAGAAGTTACCCTGGGGTCCTTTGTGACCTCGCCGACTATTACGCACCTTGCTTTTGGAGTGATCTTTGTTGGTCGACCACTGTTGGGGAGAGTAACAGTGGTCTTGAATTTCCTCCATTTGTACACAATCTGTCTGACTGTGGATTGGCGCAGTCCAAACTCTTTAGAGATGGTTTTGTAATCTTTTCCAGCCTGATGAGCATTAACAATGCTTTTTCTGAGGTCCTCAGATGTCATGAATGGTGAGCTGAGGTGAAGTGAGGACCCAAGGGCAGACTTAGAAAACAGGCAGAGTAAAGAGAAAACTTTAATGAAGTAGACGGCAGAAAGGCAAAGGAACTGTAGGGCTCAGGCAAAAATCGGTTGTCAAAAAACAGGCCAGGAGGTCAAAAACACAGAGGAGCAGGTAGACATGATCGGGACAAAAAACAGGACAGAAAAATCTTCACAAAAACTGATGAACACAGGGACAAGGGAAATCCAGGCAGAGGTAGTAAAAGACACAATCCAAAAGAACAGGCAGGCAAAAACAGGGACAAAAAAACTGGACAGAAAAACTTGACAAAAAAACAAGGAAAAATTCAGGCAGGGGGAATCAAGAAGACACCATACCAATGAGCTGTAGCGAGGTGAGGAAAGTCTACAAGACACAGTCTGGCAAATGGAGTAGCTCCAAACAGTTCTTAAAAAGCCCTGGCTGATGGGAGAGGAGTGGGAGTGCCGCTTCAGGAAATGGCCTTCAGCAAGGTCATTCCTGAATTCCTGTCCTGGATCCGGCTGGAGCCAGCCTGGAAGTCTCACAATCAAAGGTATGGATGGACTGGACCGGACTGTGACATCAGAAATCTCCATTGCTTGTGCCATGATACACAAACATGTGTTGTGAAGATCAGACTTTGATAGATCCCTGTTCTTTAAATAAAACAGGGTGCCCACTCACACCTGATTGTCATCCCATTGATTGAAAACACCTGACTCTAATTTCACCTTCAAATTAACTGCTAATCCTAGAGCTTCACATACTTTTGCCACTCACAGATATCTAATATTGGATCATTTTCCTCAATAAATAAATGACCAAGTATAATATTTTTGTCTCATTTGTTTAACTGGGTTCTCTTTATCTACTTGTGTGAAAACCTGATGATGTTTTAGGTCATATTTATGCAGAAATATAGAAAATTCTAAAGGGTTCACAAACTGTCAAGCACCATTGTAGGGCTGGTAAGAGCTTTGTTATGAATGCAATGTACATGTCATGGTTTAATTATTTGAATAAATACTGCTGGTGTGAAATTTCATTGTGTTTTGTTTGTTATTATCTGATAATTTTAACAACAGGTATTAATGACAATTATTTGCTTTGTTGGGAATGTTTCGTTACTACTTTTTGGAATTTAATTCTTCATTAAATCGCTGATACAAATGTCTGTGTATTGATGTGTACAAGGCGAATTCCCATAGTATAGAACACAACAGTAAATATTCTGCTGCAGTGTGTTGAAATGTCAAGACTAATATCTGACAATATCTGAGTTGCTGGTCTAAAATCTCAGATCCATCTAGATCCCGCAACTGCATTTGTGACCCTGATGGATAAGCGGTATAGATAATGGATGGATGGATGAATGGATTAAAACAACTACTGAACTTTAACTACTCAAGTCTACCTTTCAAACTGCATTTATTATGAAACATATGCATTTCATACTATATACCCTGGATGGATTAAGGAGAAAAAAAAGTGTTGCATTAAGACAAAATCTTCACCTGAAGCATGAACCAGAGCACTGATGATGTAAGAGCAGGTAGTTTGCAGTATTAATATTAGTGAGAAAGACATCTATGTCGCTTATCTGTCAGGGTTGCAGGAGAACCTGGACCCAATCCCAGCTGACTTCAGGCGAGTGGTGGGGTTCACCTTGGAGATGTAACCAATCTATCGAAGGGTTCACTAAAATGAACAACCATTCACACTCAATTCACAAAGAATCTATATATCTACATAGCTTACATGTGTCTTACATGTGAAGATGATGGCATGCTCTTTTTAACTTGGTTGGCCAGATTTATTCATTACTGCCTCATCAACAACTTTGAAAATGATGTTAGCGAGATGGTGATTTGGTGTTGATCTAGGTGTATTATATTATATTGACACTTGTGTCTGTAATTTCTGCTGGCTTCTCCCAGGTTTGTGGGATTGGTTTGTGATTCTTGTGCACTACGGGTTGAGGTAGTTGGTTGTATGGTTTTGCATCATAATCAGCCTGGAGTTAACTGTACAACCTTCTATCTTTCCCTGCGGTGTCACCACCTCGACTGATTCTAACCTCGTGTGGACTGATGCTGCGTTCTTGGTGCCTTGTCAGTGGTAGTTTTCAAGTTGTAATAACATCATTTCCCACCTTGGGATATTGGACATGCGAAGCAGAAAAGAAAAACATGGAAAACGTGCCTTTTTTTTCTGTCGCTCTGTCAGAATATGTAAAGCTCATAAAAAGCTTTTTTATGAGTTATGGAGTGAGAGAGAGACTGTTGGTGTTGTTCTGCTGTAGTAAACTTCAAACATTCAGGGCACATTTGGGACTGAAATTGCAGAATAGCAGCAACGGCATACAATAGTGACAAGGAATGAGCTAATTGGCGAATGCTAGTGATAACTAACAATAACAATTGCCTTCTCAAATCAGTGATTAGTTTGGTCAGTATTATAAATTTAACCAAGTACTGTACTTGTATATTAACTGATCTAAATCCAATACTGCTATAAACTCATTTAAGAGTAGAGAACAGGGACTTTACACTTCACAGTGTGAGCAGCCATGCTGATCTGATGTCACTCAGTAAATAGTGAAGAAATTGATAGTTTAAAAGACTATCCCCAAGTTGACAAGTTGAAATTTCAAGTTGAGGGGCATTTTCAGGGGGGTCTACCAGTTGCAGGAAGGGAATTACAAGTTGCAACTTCACCTCGAATGCAGAATGAGTGACATTGAAGACCATTCTGTGTGAAGCTTAGAGTAACAATCTCGTGTCTCTAAACTCTTAGTTGAGTCCAGATTAAGGACTCAGAGTACATACAATTGTGGTCAGAAGTTTACATACAGTGACATGAATGTCATCTTGGATATGAATGTCATGGCAATATTTGGGCTTTCAGTAATTTCCTTGAACTGTTCTTTTACTGTGGCAGAATGCTTGTACAGCAAACATCTTTAATTAAAAAAACCCACTAGAATTTGGTGGACAGGTTTTAATTTTCTTTGGGTTTTCTGAAATCAACACAGGGTCAAAATTATACATACAGTGTCAAAAATTTACATACGCTTACTTAGATTATTAATTCAGAGGTGCTGAAACTTCCAAAATGTCTCTTATCTTGCCAAGGCTGAGGTCTCTTAACTTCCTGATAGTGATTGATTGACTACAGCTGGTAGCTTCTCTGTGTCTTCATAAAAAGGGTTTGCTTACAGCACTCATTAGATTGATCAACACACAGTAAAATGGGAAAGTCCAAGGAGCTCAGTGCAGATTTGAGAAAGAGGACTTTCTCTTGCAGATATACACAACTCTGGAATGTCTCTTGGAGCCATTTCTAAACAACTGCAAATTCCAAGATCAGTTCAAACAACCAAGTTATTGTGAGGTGTAGTCACTTTGCCAAGCCACTTTGCTTCAAGAAAACCCAAACTGTCACCCCCAGCTGAAAGGAAATTGGTTTGGATGGCCAGGAACAACCTGGGAACCACTATGGCACAGTCCTCCCATGAACTGGAAGCTGATGGATCACTGTCTACAGTTCAGATCACCATGGACTAGGAGGCTGCTCCAAAATTGACACCTTCAAGCTTAACTAAAGTTTGAAGCTGACCACACAGACAAAGAAAATGCCTTCTGGAAGATAGCTGTATGGTCAGATGAGACAAAGATTGAGTTGTTTGGCCACAATGACTATGATGTACAGAGGGACACTGTATCAGCTGGTGGCGGCGGTAGGATCATCATGCTCTGGGGCTGTTTTGCTGCCAGTGGAACTGGTTCATTGCACAAAGTGAAGAATAATGAAGAAGGAGGACTACTTCAGAATTCTTCAGCATAAACCATCAGAAACTTGAACATGACTTGGGAGTTACAACAGGATAATGAACCCAAACACACACCAGAGTTGGTTGTGGAGGATAAATCAGGCTAACATTAAGCTTAAAACAAGTCCTGACTTCAACCCTATTGAAAATATATGGACCGTGCTTACAAGTCGAGTCCATGCCAAGAAAAAAAAAATGTATTTGAACTTCACCAATTCTACCATGAAGGGTCATGAAATATCGAAACAGAATTCTGCCAGAAGCATATTTGTGGTAAACAAAAATGTTTGGCCAAGGTGAATCTTGCAAAGAAACATTTTACCCAAATATTAGGTGTGCTGGATGTATATTTTTGACCCTGTATGTATAATTTTGATCCTGTGTTGATCTCAGAAAACCCAAAGAAAATTAAAACTTGCCCACCAAATTCTAGTGTTTTTTTTAGTTAAAGATGTATGCTGTACATTCTGCCACAGAAAAAGAACAGTTTAAAGAAATTACTGAAAGCCCTTAACATTCATATCCAATATGACATTCATGTCACTGTATGTAAACTTCTGACCACAACTGTGTTAGCCTGTGCTCAGCCATTTTCCTAGATTTCTAGGGGCATGTGTGTTTACCTTTTCTTTTTTTAAACTAGTGCCTAGTGGACGAGTTGCTGACTAGTGGATGGTACTGTAATAATATCTCCTAATAACGTGAAACATTTTATAACAATCATTTATCACATTATAACAAGATAGTTATCAAGTTTCAAATCAAGTTTATTTGTATAGCGCTTTTAACAATAAACATTGTCGCAAAGCAGCTTTACAGAATTTGAACGACTTAAAACATGAGCTAATTTTATCCCTAATCTATCCCCAATGAGCAAGCCTGTGGCGACGGTAGTTATGCTTGTTATATATAATAGTATGCTGTTACAACATTAAAATATCTTGTTAAAACACAGAAAACATTGAATCACAATAAACTTTTCACATTATAACATAATGATTCATTTTCTTTTTCTGGCTTGGCAGCAATACACTTTTGTAGTAAGCAGTGCGGATCTGTGCAAATAGACAAAAGTGCAAAATATACTTAGCGTCCACTTTAATAGGAACTTTTCTTGATTCTAAGATTCCTGTTCTTGGCTGAAGGAGCCACCCAAAGTGGTTTTCTGCTGTTGCATGCTGAGATGCTTTTCTGCTCACCACAGTTGTAAAGAGTGTTTATGTGAGTTGTTATATCCTTCCTCACAGCTCAAACCAATCTGGGGTGGGTTTCCTGAAAGCCTCTTAATGCTAAGAACATCTTAACTCGGAGAGAAAGTGTTCATTGAGATGCTCGCTCCACAATTTAATGATGATCTTTGTTACACAATGCTCTTAGGAAACCCACCCCTGGCCATTTCCTGGCCATTACCTCTCTTATCAACAAGACATTTCCACCCACAGAACTGTTGCTCACTCAATGTTTGTTGTTTTTCGCACCATTCTGTGTAAACTCGAGAGACTGTTGTGTGTGAAAACCCCAGGAAATCAGCAGTTTCTGAAATAGTCAAACAAGTCCATCTGGCACGAGCACCCATGCCACAGAACATTAACTGAAGCTCTCGATTTGCATTTGCATGATTTTATGCATTTTGCTGCTGTCAAGGGATTGGCTAATTAGATAATTGCATAAAACAATTTGGGTGTATGGGTGTGCCTAATAAAGTGGCCAGAGTACAGATATAAACATATGTTCAGAGCAAGGTGTGGAAAAGAGAGTCCAGGGTGGATGGGAAAAGAGTGGTGCTCAGGAGCCGGACTGTTTGGGGAACGAAATTATTCCATAATCTGGCAGCTCTGTCCCTGATACTGCAGAACTGTCTCTCAGATGGGAGAGGTATGAACCCATGGGAAGGGTGGAAGGAGTCAGCAACATGTCTGTGAAGGTTCTCAGTCATCCAGGTCATAGTAAACCATGGTTGGTAAAGAAGGCAACTGGACTTGCCTGAAATTCTTGAAGATGTTTCACCTCTCATCCGAAAGGCTTCTTCAGTTCTGTCTGACTAGTGGGGAGTTCCAGGTATTTACCCTCTAGTTGATCAAAAGCAACCCTAAGGAGAATCAATGAGGTCACCTGGGTTGTTGAGTCATCCTGTAGGTGTAGGTCCCTGGGGGCCGGGTGTGAATGGTGTTAGCAGCCTAGAGAGTTAGGATGATCTGTGGGTCATTGGCTTTCTCTGCCATCATGTGAGTCATTGAAGTCAGCTGAGTTTTGGTTGGAGTCAGCAACAGTGCTCATGGCCTTGCAGATGCACCAAGACATGAATATACTGTATCTGCAGACAAGAGAGAAAGGTACTGGTGATCCTCTCAGCTGTCTGCATATGCCTTTGCCGAGCTCTGGAGTCAGAGGTGTGGGAGTTCCTGTACCAGATGGTGATGCGGCTGGTCAGGGTGTTCTCGATGGTGCCTCTGTAACAAAGTGTCTGCTTCACAGAGCAATTTCTAAAAAAACTTTTTATACTTTGGGATTTATCATTTTATTAAACAGAATGGATAGATAAATGGGGGTTTATTTCACTGTACGTGAAAGTGATATGTTGGAATACGTATAAGTGAATTGAGAAGTGTTTATTATTAAATGTTTGATTAATTGAGAAATGATGGAAATTATAATTTTATAGAAGGTATAATCTAATCAGAAAAGACAAACTTTTTAATCACTCTAAGTAAACACTTGTAACACAGCACATATTATATACACTCAGTGGCCTTTTTTGATCAGAACACCTGTACACCAAATCATTCATACCTACATAGAAGTGAGCTAGTTCAAGACCTACCAGAATCTCCCAATGGCAACCGCACCCTCCTCTCAACCAAACCCTGAGTACTTTCTAATTTGCTAAATGGTTTTGTCAAACTATTATGGCTGCAAACTACTGAAAAACTAAAAGAAAAACAACTTGTATACAGTCACGCCTTCATTACTGACCTATTTTGTCCATAGTGATCTCTGGCTATAATTACAAAATGTGAAAACATGACAAAACAGTGGGACAGTGAACACAATACAGTGGTGCTTGAAAGTTTGTGAACCCTTTAGAATTTTCTATATTTCTGCATAAATATGACCTAAAACAACATCAGATTTTCACACAAGTCCTAAAAGTAGATAAAGAGAACCCAGTTAAACAAATGAGACAAAAATATTATACTTGGTCATTTATTTATTGAGGAAAATTAGCCAATATTGCATATCTGTGAGTGGCAAAAGTATATGAACCTTTGCTTTCAGTATCTGGTGTGACCCCCTCGTGCAGCAATAACTGCAACTAAACGTTTGCGGTAACTGTTGATCAGTCCTGCACACCGGCTTGGAGGAATTTTAGCCCATTCCTCTGTACAGAACAGCTTCAACTCTGGGATGTTGGTGGGTTTCCTCACATGAACTGCTCGCCATACCTGTCAACCCTCCCGTTTTTCCCGGGAAATCCCTTATTTTGACTTATTTCCCGCTGTCTTCCCGTTTTTTTAATTTTCCCGAAAATATCCCATATTTTGACATTATATAAAAGTCCCGTATTTTCACAATATAAAAAAGTCGGTAGGTCCAGAATTCATGACGCGCCTCTGACAGGAGTTTACAGCAGGAACTCGGGCCATGAATTCACATCCCCGCCCTCTCAGGCATCAGTAATTACAGAACTACGTCCGGAGGCGAGGCTGAACAAGTGATTAGGTCCAGTGTTGCCAGATTGGGCGGTTTCCCACCCAAGTTGGGCGGTTTCAAGTGCATTTTGGCGGGTTTTGAACATATTTTGGGCTGGAAAACGTTAGCAGTATCTGGCAACACTGATTAGGTCTGAGGTGAAGATGGCAATGCTAATAGCTAAGAAAAACATTAGCCTCTCTTTCTTTGATGATTTCAACAAGTGCGTGGCTGGAATGTTCCCAGACTCTTCCATCGCAAAGAAATTTTCCACGGGGAAAACGAAAGCCTCCCAAATAATCAAAGGTCAGCTACACATGTTTACATTAAGTATGTCCTGGCTAAGACCTCATAAATAGCCTAGTGTAAACTAATTGGTGTATTAACTGTTTTATCCACTCATTGTCTATTTTATTTTCTATCTGAAACTTACCCATTTTAAATCACTCTTGGTTTAATATTTTATATTACTCATTATTACTCTATCTATCTATCTATCTATCTATCTATCTATCTATCTATCTATCTATCTATCTATCTATCTATCTATCTATCTAGTGTTCCGAGGCTATGACTATGGTAAAACCATAATAAATTGCAATGGAATTGAATTTATTGACTGGTTATATAATGACCTTTCTTATTTTAACATAAGATATGTATTTTAGCCCTTAATTTGGGAAATAACTGGTACCACTGAAAGCAAATAAAAATAAATGTAGTTTATTCACAAATACACTCTATAAACCATAAGCATATTGAGTTTGGGTCTTGGCTATCACCAACATGCACCAGAGTACAGGAAATCACAAATACTAGATAGAAAATTGCCCCCCATTCAACTACACACCCACTTTTGGTGAAGGGTATGACTTTCTGAAATTTTCCCTTATTTTGAGTTAAAAAATCTGGGAAATATCCTTTTTTTCAAACCTCAAAGTTGACAGGTATGCTGCTCGCTTCAGGTCCTTCCACAACATTTCCATTGGATTAAGGTCAGGACTTTGACTTGGCCATTCCAAAACATTAACTTTATTCTTCTTTAACCATTCTTTGGTAGAACGACTTGTGTGCTTAGTGTCGTTGTTTTGCTGCATGACCCACCTTCTCTTGAGATTCAGTTCATGGACAGATGTCCTGACATTTTCCTTTAGAATTCACTGGTATAATTCAGAATTCATTGTTCCATCAATGATGGCAAGCCGTCCTGGCCCAGATGCAGCAAAACAGGCCCAAACCATGATACTACCACCACCATGTTTCACAGATGGGATAAGGTTCTTATGCTGGAATGCAGTGTTTTCCTTTCTTCAAACGTAACGCTTCTCATTTAAACCAAAAAGTTCTATTTTGGTCTCATCTGTCCACAAAACATTTTTCCAATAGCCTTCTGGCTTGTCCATGTGATCTTTAATAAACTGCAGACGAGCAGCAATGTTCTTTTTGGAGAGCCGTGGCTTTCTCCTTGCAACCCTGCCATGCACACCATTGTTGTTCAGTGTTCTTCTGATGGTGGACTCATGAACATTAACATTAGCCAATGTGAGAGAGGCCTTCAGTTGCTTAGAAGTTACCATGGGGTCCTTTGTGACCTTGACGACTATTACACGCCTTGCTCTTGGAGTGATCTTTGTTGGTCAACCACTCCTGGGGAGGGTAACAATGGTCTTGAATTTCCTCCATTTGTACACAATCTGTCTGACTGTGGATTGGTGGAGTCCAAACTCTTTAGAGATGGTTTTGTAACCTTTTCCAGCCTGATGAGCAACAACAACGCTTTTTCTGAGGTCCTCAGAAATCTCCTTTGTTCGTGCCATGATACACTTCCACAAACGCGTGTTGTGAAGATCAGACTTTGATAGATCCCTGTTCTTTAAATAAAACAGGGTGCCCACTCACACCTGATTTGTCATCACATTGATTGAAAACACCTGACTCTAATTTCACCTTCAAATTAACTGCTAATCCTAGAGGTTCACATACTTTTGCCACTCACAGATATGTAATATTGGATCATTTCCATCAATAAATAAATGACCAAGTATAATATTTTTGTCTCATTTGTTTAACTGGGTTCTCTTTATCTACTTTTAGGACTTGTGTGAAAATCTGATGATGTTTTAGGTCATATTTATGCAGAAATATAGAAAATTCCAAAGGGTTCACAAACTTTCAAGCACCAATGTATATTTGTGTTTAATTTGCTGCCCAATATTAGTGCTAGAGGTGTATCGAAGTGAACAAAAACACTTTGCTCTGCAGATACAAGTTTCACAATCAAGACATTTTAAATCAAGTGTGCAGTGTATAGAAAGTGCTGTTTTGCGATTTCACTGTGGTTCTAAGAAGTTTGCTTGGTCCAAAAACTGCAGCTTCTATGTAAATAAATAAATAAGTCAATGGTTTAATTTTTTTTTTGTTATTGAGGTTAATTAGCAGCATTAGTAATTATGTCAGTGGAAGAGCCACACAAAGATTGTGTGTGTGAGAGAGAGAGATGATCAAATCAAATCAAGTTTATTTGTACAGCGCTTTTAACAATAAACATTGTCGCAAAGCAGCTTTACAGAATTTGAACGACTTAAAACATGAGCTAATTTTATCCCTAATCTATCCCCAATGAGCAAGCCTGTGGCGACGGTGGCAAGGAAAAACTCCCTCAGACGACATGAGGAAGAAACCTCGAGAGGAACCAGACTCAAAAGGGAACCCATCCTCATTTGGGCAACAACAGACAGCCTGACTATAATATTAACAGTTTTAACAGGTATAACCCTCAATTGTCCTCATGGGGCCGTCCTTCACAGGAGCGGTGCAATAAAACTCCGACCAGACACAGGGCACCAGGATGGATCAAGCAGGTCCGAGGGGCAGAAGAGGCCAGCATCTCAATCCCAGGATCAACACTGCTCTGGCTGGATGATGATGAGCTCTTGTTCTGTGTGTGATGCATATAATTGCTGTGAGCATTTCATAATCGTGATGTTCTCGCTATACAAATAAACTTGACTTGTTTCCTTTGAATAAAAAAGACCATTTGAAGACCATTCATCAGGTTTAATATATTGTTTCATTAAAATTGCAGGTTCAACAAAAAACTTGGAGCTGCCAGGTGAGACCGCAGCGTTTGATGGAGGCACACTTTTTTCCTTTGTCTGGAGTTTTTCACTCAATTCCTCTGTCTGTCTACTGATAGAGGCTACCAGATTAAACTGCAGTCTTACTGAATTTATGCAACATATTTTAATTGTGTAGCTCTTGAATGCCTTTTTTTTTAGTATTTACTGCATTTTGTTGTTTTGTCAGCAACCTTTCAGCTTAAATCTTTGGAAATCTGGACTTTTATTACTGCTGTACAGAAATGCTGAAATGCCATGTAGAGTGTGGAATATTTAATGGATAGATTTCAGGGTGCCTTTGAGTCTCAATCTATCATTCAAATGTTCTTGACATTCTTCTGGCTCAGGACTTGCTTACAGGCTGACTGAGGCTACGTTTACACTAGACCGTATCTGTCTCGTTTTCTTCGCGGATGCACTGTCCGTTTACATTAAACCGCCTGGAAACGGGAATCCGCCAGCGTCCACGTATTCAATCCAGATCGTGTCTGATCCGGTGTTGTGTAAACATTCAAAATATGCGGATACGCTGTGCTGAGCTCTAGCTGGCATCTCATTGGACAACGTCACTGTGACATCCACCTTCCTGATTCGCTGGCGTTGGTCATGTGACGCGACTGCTGAAAAACGGCGCGGACTTCCGCCTTGTATCACCTTTCATTAAAGAGTATAAAAGTATGAAAATACTGCAAATACTGATGCAAATACTGCCCATTGTGTAGTTATGATTGTCTTTAGGCTTGCCATCCTTCCACTTGCAAGTAGTAAGTGATATGCGCTGGGATCACACACACAGCGGCTCAGTCCCGAATCGTGGCTTGTGCACTTCACTCGCGCGCTGTGTGAGCTGCGCAGGGCCAGAGTGCGCACCCTCCAGAGGGCACTCGCTGTTCAGGGCGGAGTGATTTGGAGCGCAGGATGCCTGCGGAGCCGAGCGTATCCGCGTATTGGCGTTGCTGTGTGCACGGCTAATGGTTTTAGTGTAAACGCGAATTGTTTTAAGAACATTAATCTGATGATCCGCTGATTCGACGTAATGTAAACGTAGCCTGAATGAAAGTGCCAAGCTTAAAACCACACCATGTGACTTCTCAATGCAGTAGTGTTGTTTAACCGGATAAAACATGATGTACATATAACTATTTGTATTATCTGAATGTTTTCCTTTTTAATGTTCACTTAAGATCCAGGATTCTGTACATTGCTTCAAGGGAATACAGAGAGAAATATCTCACCAGCTTGAGAAGTCTAGTCTAGCACTGCATCTTCGAGTATGACTCTGTGTCCCTGAGACCCTTAACCTGTGATGTCCCTGCAAGGTCACAGGTGAGGTTCTTGGGAATATAGAGTATACAAACAATCTTGTTAATTATGTGCTGGGGGGGATGCCATGCCGTAGCCATAGTAACCATCTTCCCCCTTTCACAGTACAGCATTGAACACACCAATCCCTGTACTCGACGCCATGTTCTATCTCCGCCCTGACTCCCTGTAATGGTATTAGATACAGAAACGATACTGGATACCAAATACAGTGACGTCACGACTGCTTTAAACCTGCGGCGGAATCGAAATTCTTTCTCTCTGGCCGTGGATTCCACGCGTGAAAGAGAAGCCGTGCATTGAACTACAGAAGGACAAAGAACAGAGAATGAGCTATTGATAATAATTTATCACGAGATATTGATTTATCAATAGCTATTGATAAAGCTATTGGACCTTTAGCCAAAGTTCAATGTATTTGATCTTTGCAGAGTTGTAATAATAACTGAACCGGTTAGTTACTGCAGCCCATGCAGTATTTCAAAGAGAAAAGGTGACCAGATCCCTTTTCCCTTTCTCAACGTCAATGAACTATAAACAGGATTCCTTCCAGATCATCGGACGATCGACGGGACACCAAAGATCTTCAGCTGACGAGCTAAAAGTGAAAGGAACCACTGCTTTCTCCTGAGATCTGCGCCCCGCGCTGTCTTCAGATACTGAAGGCGCACTTTCAATCGCTAACGAGAGTGATCCCAAGTAAGGCTGGCATCTGGGCAATTGTTAGACTTAGTTGTGGCTAGTTAATCTGAAGAGTGTTGTTCATTTGAATTCATTTGTGGTTTAAATGTATGCATTTTGATTCACATGAAAGTCCATCTTAGACCGCGTGTTGTTTGATTTACTTTGTTTATCTGTATTTAGTTAGATCGTGCATGCACTCTCTCTTTTTAACTCCCTCCGTCGTACTCCACTCCTCACCATTGGGATTTCAGGAGTAGCTAAGGGTTGAGTAGAATTTGGGTTTAAGGCCTAGCCGAGACTAGTTTAAACTACTAGTTTAAACTACTAGTTTAAACTCCTTTGTTCTTTTCGCGCACTATGTTGACCATCCCCCTCTGGGCGCAGAGCCTGGCACGGCTCGTGCATTCCATTCGCATTCCTTACACACACACACACACACACACACACACACACCCTCTTACACACACACTCTTACAGACACACACACCTACTCATACACACCCTCACACACACGCACACACCCATAAACACATGATTTCCCTATCACATTTTAACATCCACTCGCCCCTACACTGTAACACTGGCATATAGCTTATCACTTCTGATCAGCATTAGTACCTTAATTATCATATACACTACTGATTCTTATTTGTATACATTGTATCAAACTGTGTATAAAACTGTGAATAATATTGAATTATTCCTTGGCTGCTATTGTTGCTATATTTGATCAGTATTAGTTTGCTAATTCATGTCAGCTATTTCAATAAATGGTATATTTGGAATAAACTGTGTCCTGTTTATTGTTACAATATTCACTGAGTGCCAACCTCTGCCAAAGAAAGTATTCTAATTGCTTTCACCCATTTGGTTGTTATATGTATGTTATAGATCTAGAGTAAACGTATTACATTAGAGCTACAATACTCAATAAACTATAGCGACATCACCAAGTTATTCCAGTGATTTTAACAGTTTAGCTATAAACTATTAGACACTTGAATTAATGATTAACGAATTTGAGATTGATCCCTTTTTACATGAGACTGATTTGATAAGCCTATTGCGCATTTTTCTTTACATACTTTACCGAGTAAATACATGCTGATTATACAATTACAGTACAGTATACTGTAATTGTATAATCAGCATGTATTTACTTGGTAAATGTATTTTGATGCAAATCTGAATATGTATGCATATTCAGGAATTAGGTCTTGTGATGGATTCATTACTATTCAAGTTCCAGTTTTTCGCTAGGTGTTTCGTCAAGGATCCTTTAACGACTGCATTTCAAGCAGGCCACATCATCGAATCACCCGCTGAAGAACTTTTCTGATGTCTAGGATCTTTTGAATTCTAACAAAGACCACATCCTTCATTAAGAGAAGTTTCAAGCATACGTGTGCATTCTTAAAATCACCCATAATCCTATGCACACATACAAGGCAGGGCCTTTTCAGTGATGCACACCTGCCTAGCCTCTGAAGGACCCACCCTACCAAAGAAGCATCCTTGACTTTGAGAAATGCCTAGTGTGCCAATGTCAAGCTTTTGTTGTCATGTGTGCCATATTATCACTTATAGTCTGTATGTTTTCTGAGTTGTATCCATAGTTATGCTTCATGTTTTCACCCTTTTGTTTGTTTTGTTTGTACTTTCCACAATAAATTACTTACACTTGAATCTGCCTCCACCACTGATTCTTGACACTACAGTGTAACTATTATGTAAGAATGCATGATATACATGTATCTACAATGCATTTAATATAGAAAATAGAAGGGCACACAGTAGAGTGCATATCTCTGCCAAACCACATATTATCAACATCAAAATCAAATCATTTGAACCTAAGATGATCCTAAAGTTGTACACCAAAGTCCATCAAAATCTGTTCACTACTTTTTGAGTTATGTTGGGAAAAGACAAAAAAAAAAAGGTGGATCTGCATACATACAGATTTGCATCAAAATCTGATCAATTGTTCCTTGGTCCATGGCTCACCTTTTCTCAAAATTTCATCAAAATCTGTTGACTACTTTTTTGAGTTACATTGGGAACAGGCAAACAAACAGAAGTGAAAACATAACCTCCTCTAGCAAAGCTGGTAGAGGTAATAATGCTAATTAGATGCATGTAATTACAAACATACAATAGTACAAAACATAAAACAGTAGTGATCTGTTAACAGCAGAGCTTGGACGGTCAGAGTATTGTGGTACTGATTTTAATTTTTATGCAATAAATATTTTTCTTTGCATGTCATGAACTTTTGTTTAACTCTCATCCCTGCTGTATGCTACAACTGGCTTTTGACTGACAAATTTTAATCCACTGATGAGCCAAGATCCAGAACAACTCTACATTCCATCAAGTACAGACATTTTATCACTTCTATTCAGCTGATTATTGACTGAACCTGTTACCTGTTAAATTTTAATTTAATTTTGTGTATATATACACCAGTTTACTACCTATAAACTTTGCAAGGTTTTGCCATTTCCTATGTGCATTTCTGAGACCTGTTTTCTCTGTTTGTTCTCCCTTGTTTGACTTAAGCTTCTGCCCTTTGTTTCTGATTTTGATTTCCCTTCGCTGCTCTGATTTACTGAACCCTGCCTGATTTCTGACTGCTGATTTGGATGCTCAATAAAAGGTTACATCATTTACTACCAGACAATGGTTTGGGCACACCTTCTAATTCAATATTTTTCTTTATTTTTGCCAATTAAAATCACTTCATGTCTTAAAGTAATGTTGGACTGTCATTTCTCTTTACTTAGTTGAGTGGTTCTTGACATAATATGGATTACTGCAGTTGTGAAATAGGACTATTTACTGTATTTTTATTATTTACTATTCATTGTTTGGCCTCAAATGCATTAAGATGGCAATAAATTCCACTAATTAACATTTGATGAGGCACACCTGTTAATTGAAAAGCATTCCAGGTGACTGCCTTATGAAGCTGGTTAAGATAATACCAGTAGTGTGTAACACATCATCAAGGTAAATGCTGGCTACTTTGAAGAATCTAAAATATGAAGCATTTTGTTTTTTAACACTTTTTTTACCACATCATTCCATATATTTTCCATGTGTTATTTTATAGCTTTGATGTCTTCAGTATCGTTCTATGATGTAGAAAATAGTCAAAATACAGAAAATTCTATAAATGAGTAGGGGTGGCCAAACTTTTGACTGGTACTGTACATAGCTGGCTTTGCTTTGTGACATCCTGTGGGTGGTGGATAACACTACATTCACACTGCAAGACTTAATGCTCAATTCCGATTTTTTTGTGAAATCCGATTTTTTTGTGAGGTCGTTCACATTAACAAATATATGCGACTTGTATGTGATCCTCAGTATGAACGAAAAGCGACCTAAAAGTGTTCCGCATGCGCACTGCAGGATACGACGACGTCACACGCAGTGAGCATGGCCAGTGTTTACGGAAGTAACCTAAAGTTTCCTGTGTATGACAGTAGCCAGCATGGAGTACCTGGCGATGATGCAGTTGTTGTTGCGATGGAGCCAGAACATGCACAATAGCCTGATGTTAAGGACGAGGTTGAGAAGGAAGAGGGCAAGGGTTTTGGCTCAGGCGTTCTGCGGGGTAGTGACTGCAACCTCCGTTCAAAGGAACGTGTGGGTGCGGAGTCGCATTGATGTCGTGCGCCATGTTGTTGTAACTTTTTTTGAGAGACCCGCCGCCTACTTCAGCGCAGAATAGTGACGTTTGTGGCTTGTTGATGACGTGTAAGTCGGATGAATGCGACCTGGCGGTTCAGACTGAAGTCGAATATGAAAAGATCAGATAGGAATCGGAATTAGGACCACATATCCAAACGGCCTGGGTCGGATTTGAAAAAATCGGATCTGTGTCATCTCATCTCATTATCTCTAGCCGCTTTATCCTTCTACAGGGTCGCAGGCAAGCTGGAGCCTATCCCAGCTGACTACGTGCGAAAGGCGGGGTACACCCTGGACAAGTCGCCAGGTCATCACAGGGCTGACACATAGACACAGACAACCATTCACACTCACATTCATACCTACGGTCAATTTAGAGTCACCAGTTAACCTAACCTGCATGTCTTTGGACTGTGGGGGAAACCGGAGCACCCGGAGGAAACCCACGCGGACACAGGGAGAACATGCAAACTCCACACAGAAAGGCCCTCGCCGGCCCCGGGGCTCGAACCCAGGACCTTCTTGCTGTTGAGGCGACAGCGCTAACCACTACACCACCGTGCCGCCCCCTTAATTAAAAAATAATAATAATAGTTTCAGGTACAATTAGTGCACTTCTATAAGAAATGAGCTGTAGGTTTTACTGAGCATCTTGCAGAGCCAGCCACAGTTTTCTGGACACTTTGTCACACTTAATTTTGCAGCAAAACCCAGTAGCCTTCAGTACGCTCTCTTTTTTTTTAAAGCTCAAAAGTGGTCTCTTATGTAATATCCTGCTCAGATACAAACATTTTGTTTCTGTAGCATTTAATTTTGTACTGGAAAACAAACGTTTGGTACTCAAAGATGTTTTTTTACACTGACTTGATAACATAGAAGTCATAAAATAGAAATCAATAACAAAGATAGTCTTTTTTTAAAAAAAAGGGCTTACTAGAGCAGTGGCTACAATTATCGACACCTTAACGATCTTTTGGCCATTGCAAAAGTAGAAAAGACTTCCAATACATAAATTGTGCATGAATAATTACTCAAACTTCCACTGGAAAAAAAAGTTGATTCCCAATTACTTAGCGTGTCAGACCACGTGACACCATTCCGCAATTCCACAATTATTGACATCCAGATTTATAAAACAAATAATCGGTATGTGGTCAGGGGCGCCGCCAGAAATTTTGGGCCCCATGAAAGATTAGAATTTTGGGCCCCCCAACTTTGCCCACCCTCGTCACAATTGCACTATTGTCATTATTTGACTTTTGATAGCCCATGGACCTTGAGTTTGTGACTTTGTGATTACATTTTATGTATTAACCTACCAGGGACTAGATGAAAACTGGTCAGTGACTAATTCTGGTGCATTTACAATCACAAATGAAAATTCAAGATTTTGCCACATACCTTCTTGTGCTAGGACAATTGGTAGTGAAATGTGTGATATGACTGCTAATAAATCATAGAAAAAGTTGACGTGACGTAACCATGTCAAACACTTGACTGGTGTCCGTTATTAGCAACACTTTAATCTAGCAAACTGTATATGGCGCTCGCTCATTAAAAACTTCAATCCTAAAGCATTTATGGGTTGTATTGCTGCTTACCTCCTCCTCCAAATGGGGAGTTCAGTGGTTTGGTAGGGCGGAGGCCCCCCTGAGGCTGAATCTGTGCATATTTAGGGCACCCCATTAGTTATGAAACTGGTTATTAGCACTAGTTATTAGCACCAGCATAACGTAATATTTCATCTTGTTTATCACACAAGTCACACACAGTTATTAAAATGGAAAAAATGTCACTGTACAAACTGTAAAAGTGTTCTCTTGATAGGCTAATCCAACCACGTTCATACTGTTCATTTACCATTCGCTAATATTTTGAACACACATGTGAGCGATAGCTACCTTTCTTTGGGAAAAACTGAGTGACCAGTTGCCTGCCTCTCCGGTCCCTCTCAGCTTTCAGCTGCCTTTCTTTACGTTTTTGACAGCCACTCTTCATATTTAGCGATCATAGACTGTACGCACTCCACTGCTGGCTGGCTGGCTGCTGCACCGCAACACAGCAGCAAGTAGCGTTGCACTGATCAGCACACAGATTTAACGCATCGCGCTTCTACCAGAACTGGACCGTACCATTTCGCAAAAGGGGGAGGGTTAAATGACAATATGTTGAAGAACTCAAGAAATAGACAACCTTGTTCAATTAGCTCATTTTACCAGATGGAATATTGCATTGTTGTTATTTCAAAAGTCTTATTAAAATCATTAAAAGCATATTATCAGCCCCTTAAAGGGCCCCATGGCAGTGCTGGGCCCCTAGAATTGTTCTAACCTTTCCAACCTGGCGGCGCCCATGTATGTGGTATTAAGTTAACAAAACATAGTTTTTATTTAAAATTTGTTTTACATAGACTTATATTTAGTACAAAATATCTCATTATCTCTAGCCGCTTTATCCTTCTACAGGGTCGGAGGCAAGCTGGAGCCTATCCCAGCTGACTACGGGCGAAAGGCGGGGTACACCCTGGACAAGTCGCCAGGTCATCACAGGGCTGACACATAGACACAGACAACCATTCACACCTACGGTCGATTTAGAGTCACCAGTTAACCTAACCTGCATGTCTTTGGACTGTGGGGGAAACCGGAGCACCCGGAGGAAACCCATGCGGACACGGGGAGAACATGCAAACTCCACACAGAAAGGCCCTCGCCGGCCCCGGGGCTCGAACCCAGGACCTTCTTGCTGTGAGGTGACAGCGCTAACCACTACACCACCGTGCCGCCTAGTACAAAATATATTTTATATAAATATATTTTATATATTTTTATATAATTTTTAACAAAGGTTAAAAATGATCAATTCACATAAGCAAATGAAGAAGTTTGTAAACAATTGAACTGATAATTTTAACCTTTGTCAGAAAATCTTTTTGTTCCACTTTCTAAGTATTTCTGTAGATCTCATTTTATTAATCATTCATTATTGTTTGTATTAATTTCTAGTTTTGTAGTTTACCAGTAAATGACAACAGGCAATTGGCATCGTCACCGCATGAAAATCCAGGTCAAAGGTCGCATGTCATTCCTTGAAACAAAACTAAAAATATAAAATGTCTACTGATATTGTAATATGTGGTATTACTTTACACAGATATTTACAACAAACTGGACAAAAATTTTCTGAATGGAATAGAAAAATCTGAATATTTCAAGTATGTAGTTTTTTATATGCTAGGAATTTAATTCTGGTCTAATTCAATTTATTGCAATAGGATTAAAATACTCTATAAGCACTGTTATGAATCAGAAAAAAATTATAAATCACAGAACTTTTATTTTTTTAAGTATAATACAAAAATACATCTACTTCAACAATGTTACACAAAGATCTATAACAGTTGTAAATGTCACTTAATTCCACAGGGTGTCAATAATAGTTGACACCAGTGAAAGTGATCACTATTATCCACACCTCACGTGACTTCTCAAATGCACGTTTAGATACAAAATGGTGACTGCCAAATGAAAGAGTAAGAAACAAAGTAGGTTTTGACAAGGATATCTAGCCTGGCAAGCCAGACTAAATGTGAATATTTAGTCTGGCCTCGATCCATAGACATTTCTGAAGGGTGGGGGTGGAACAAACCGCTGTCTTTCAAATGCTGAGTTCATGTGCTATGGGAAGATGATATTTTCCAGTTGGGAAGTGGTATTTACCAGCGTGTTGTGTTCACATGCTTTTGTTGTTGTTGACAAATTAAAGATGGTGGACCAGATTCAAGTTAGCAATACATACATGTCAACCTTTGGTCAATCAAACCTGTATAACCAACCTCCAAAATCCGTATTTCCCTTATAAAATCCGTATAAGATGCAAATTAAAATAATTTACCTAAAATTTGAATGATAATTAACAATGATATATCCCAGTTACTTTTTATTCAATATTAATAACAATAAACCTTCAGAATGAATACAAAGCTCCAATGTTTGACAAAAGCACAAAGTGTTATCAGTGTAGTTACGAAGGAAATACTTCGTTGTTTGGAGACAGGTTTCACCGAGCGGCTATTATGCGCAAGACTTCATATTAGCCACAAAGTCAGGAAAATCTGTTCGTAAAATTATGTTATGTTGACCAAATACAATGAAAAGTATTTTTCCAGTCTCACCTGTGAAGATTACCTTTCACAGGTGAGACTGGAAAAATACATATGTGATCTCGTTTGGACGGTAAACCTGTTGGTACAGTTAAACGCAGCACATGAATGAGGCATCTTTATTCTCAGAATCGCCACTTTGCCACATCCAATTTGGCGGCGAGGATGACGTATAATTCTACGCAGAAAGCGGCGTCTATGTTTATGTCTATGACTTCTGGGTTGGCGGGATTCTCGCAATGCGGTGTGAGCATGATCAAAAGTGGAACGAAGTCTCGCTACCACAAGATAACGCGCGATTTCATAAGACTTTTTACTGGCTGTCGTGGGAATTGATTATAGCTCTAGATAAATATTGAAGTTTTTTTTTAAAGAATCCGTATAACTTTATTTATACGCCCGTATACTACGTTTATTGAATCAAATCCGTATAAAATACGGACATTCCGTATAGGTTGACATGTATGGCAATAGTTAGTTAGCTATCGTTAGCAATAGCGTCTGCTCTGGATAGGTAAAAACAAACCATAACAACACATTTTTAAAGGAAACGGATTTCTAACATATTATATTACACTTGTTAATGACGCAACATTGCATAGACACAAAAAAACTACCAACTAGTACGAGTAAAAAAAAAACTTTAGTAGCGTACAATGCTTAACATTCTTGTACCGCTCGCCGCCATGTTGAAAAGGTTAAAGTTCATCTCATCTCGGCAACTCGTGTATCAAAATTTTCTACGAGTTGCCCAGTGGAAAATACCACAAGAGGGGGCATTCATGTGTGCTTTCCATGTCGGCGTTTGGTATTTACCATAATTCCCATAGCACATGAACACAGCAAAACTGTCTCTGTGCATATAGGCCAACGCTCTGACCAATCAGCGCAACAGTGACTGTGACGTAGTCAGAGCGCGCAGTGGGGGAGACCTTGAAATAAATAATTTTTCAAAATGCGTATTATTTAATAAACAGGTTCTAGATATTAAGAAGTTTGGAGATAGTGACCACAAGTTTGGAGTCTGTACCACATACTTAACATACACTATTATTTTTTTCAAGTGTTTTTCCAGGGTTTGCTTAAACTGTTTTTGAGAATTTTTATTTAGTGGTGTTTGGTGAAATAATTTCCCTTAAATTTAAAATAACGGGAAAATAAGAAACAATCAAAAAGTAATGTTTCAAAGCTGTTTATTAATTCTTCGTACTGCACAAACTAGCCCCATCCTTTTGGCTATGAGCGGAGCTAGCTGGTAGATCAGACTTTTGCCATAGACGGTCGGCAAAACAGCGAAAACATCCTTCTTGAAAAGGAATGAGCGGAGAGCCTCTTCCTGCTCATGTTTCAACGAAAACTCCAAGTCTAATTCTTATAAAACTGATTCCAAAGCGGAGTCAAACGTGCGCTGTTCACTAGCCATAGCCATCTTTCCTGCTGCGCTTTCTCCAGCGTCGCGCAGCTTTGTCATCACTCCTGCAAAAGCCCGCCCAAAATATCCAAACAAAAACCTTGCGTTGTTATTGGCGGGCACGATTTGATTCCCAGGGTGTTTTTGTTTATATGGTGCGAGGCTAGACCCACTCGCTAGGCAAAAATATTTTTGGCCGCTAGGCGGGTGGGTCTAGTTTACTAGGCTAAAAGATATCATGAAATATCGGTGAATTTGATAAACAAATACAACCCCGATTCCAAAAAAGTTGGGACAAAGTACAAATTGTAAATAAAAACGGAATGCAATGATGTGGAAGTTTCAAAATTCCATATTTTATTCAGAATAGAACATAGATGACACATCAAATGTTTAAACTGAGAAAATGTATCATTTAAAGAGAAAAATTAGGTGATTTTAAATTTCATGACAATGACGCATCTCAAAAAAGTTGGGACAAGGCCATGTTTACCACTGCCCTTTTCTCTTTACAACAATCTGTAAACGTCTAGGGACTGAGGAGACAAGTTGCTCAGGTTTAGGGATAGGAATGTTAACCCATTCTTGTCTAATGTAGGATTCTAGTTGCTCAACTGTCTTAGGTCTTTTTTGTCGTATCTTCCGTTTTATGATGCGCCAAATGTTTTCTATGGGTGAAAGATCTGGACTACAGGCTGGCCAGTTCAGTACCCGGACCCTTCTTCTACGTAGCCATGATGTTGTAATTGATGTAATTTGGCATTGTCATGTTGGAAAATGCAAGGTCTTCCCTGAAAGAGACGTCGTCTGGATGGGAGCATATGTTGCTCTAGAACCTGGATATACCTTTCAGCATTGATGGTGTCTTTCCAGATATGTAAGCTGCCCATGCCACACACACTAATGCAACCCCATACCATCAGAGATGCAGGCTTCTGAACTGAGCGCTGATAACAACTTGGGTCGTCCTTCTCCTCTTTAGTCCGAATGACACGGCGTCCCTGATTTCCATAAAGAACTTCAAATTTTGATTCGTCTGACCACCGAACAGTTTTCCACTTTGCCACAGTCCATTTTAAATGAGCCTTGGCCCAGAGAAGACGTCTGTGCTTCTGGATCATGTTTAGATACGGCTTCTTCTTTGAACTATAGAGTTTTAGCTGGCAACGGCGGATGGCATGGTGAATTGTGTTCACAGATAATGTTCTCTGGAAATATTCCTGAGCCCATTTTGTGATTTCCAATCACAAAATGCCTGTATGTGATGCAGTGCCGTCTAAGGGCCCGAAGATCACGGGCACCCAGTATGGTTTTGCGGCCTTGACCCTTACGCACAGATTCTTCCAGATTCTCTGAATCTTTTGATGATATTATGCACTGTAGATGATGATTTGTTCAAACTTGAATTTTTATTGTTAATATCACAAATTCAAATTATGTTAAATTTACTGCGATGATACTGCAATAAAGCCCAGATTCAAAATTGCAGAACTGGCCCGTACCCATCTTGAAAAGAAGTTGTTCCATGGTGACAGTCACAAAGGGATTGGGACATAAAAGTTGGCTTGACCAAAAGGAGCCTTCCTTTGAGACAGTCTGTGCATGTTAGTTTAGAAGCTGCAAATGAAAGATTCAAAGGTTCCACTGAGATTTAAACTCAGATCACTGGATTCAGAGTGCTAACCATTACACCATAGAACCGAAGCTGTGCAATTTAGTTGTTTTAACCACCAAATTACTGGCTTCACCCTGGCCAAAAAAAAGGGAAACATCACACCGGTCACAGACTGAGACATATAGAAGCCACACTTCTCAATGCTGAAACCTGGGATTGAACCAAGAACCTTTAGAACCAACAGCTCATCCACCGTGAAAATGCAACTCCAAGATATTACTGTGACTCTTCGAGCTTTGGCTTACGTTGAACAATTCTGACTGATTATCTTAAGCCTGCTAGACATAGAAGCCTTCGACTGCTTTCATTAGCGAATTTGTTACAGCAGCATAGCCTTTAATCTGAGGAATCAGGCAACTGCTGTCTTAAGACACTTCCATTCAGAGAAACAGACGATCAGCTGGTTAGCAGGATTAAACTTATACACATAACATTTGTGGTCACTTCACATCTAACCTCTGGATCGTTGGAATCCACTGAAATGTCCAACACTACCTTGGGCCAATCCTCCTAATCCTTCCAAAGAAATGCAGGCCCTTCAAGCCAACAGTCATTCTTCAGCAAGCCTGACACCTTCAGTTCTCTTGATGCATCATCTGCTGGATTGTCTTTGGTGCGGACATGTCGCCACTGTGATGGCTTGGGTGCTTCTCGAATGGCTGAGACTCTATTTGCCACAAATGTTTGAAAACACCGATCCTCATTATTGATATACTTCAACACTGAAGTGCTATTGGTCCAGAAGCCCTTACAGTGGGGTGAATGGGTGACGACTCGGCAGCATAAGCGTAGAGCCAAAGCTACCGCTGAGGCTCGCCCATGGGAGCACCACTCCTCTCCACGTCACGTGTCGAACAGGTTTGCTCTCCTTAGTGATGCACCTGCTGAGAAACCTGAAAGAACTCTGGTTATAGGGGACTCTATCATACGGCACGTGAAATTAGCTCAGCCTTTAGGGGCACCAGCAGCTTTAGTCAGGTGTATACCAGGAGCCAGAGCGCCAGACATAGCAGGTAATCTTAGGGTCCTAGGCAAGCACAGGTTCGCAAAGATAGTTATCCATGCAGGAGCTAATGATATATGCCTTCATCAGTCTGAGGTTACTAAGAGTAACTTTGTAGAGGTGTTTAAATTAGCGAAGGCGATGTCCGATGCTGTAGTATGCTCTGGCCCCATCCCCATGCGGCGTGGCGATATAGCTTACAGCAGGTAATGGTCGCTGAACTACTGGCTGTCCAGGTGGTGCTCTGAAAACAATGTGGACTTTATAGATAATTGGGCTAATTTTGAGGGCACTGCAGGCCTGTTAGGGCGGGACGGTATCCATCCCACTCGGGAAGGTGCTGCTCTCATTTTCTGCAGCATAGGTCATAGTCTCAGGACAGACCTAGTTAATTCCTGACAATCCAGAGCCAAGGCCAGGGAGCAGATGAACAGGCTCAACCGACTGTCTGCTAGCTGCACAGAGTCATCACTCAGGGTCCACTACATTGAGACGGTGTCTGTTCCCCAAGCTCAACAAAAAGGTAGAAATTTTCAGAGAGTTCACTGCAGTAACCTAATCAATATAAAATTAGATCAGACTGACTGTACAGCTGCTGCCAGCACCTTTGATCTAAAGGTGGGGCTATTAAATATCAGATCTCTTACATCTAAAGCGCTAATGGTTAATGAACTCATTACTGATCAGAAGTTTAATGTACTTTGTTTCACTGAAACATGGATTAAGCCAAATGAATATATAGCATTAAATGAAGTGAGTCCTCCTGGATACAGTTATATACACCAGCCTCGTCAAACTGGCAGAGGAGGAGGCGTTGCGGTTATTTATAATGATTATCTAGGTGTAACACAAAAACCTGGTTATAAATTTAATACATTTGAAGTTCTTCATACTCATATAATGTATGTAGCCTTGAAAAATAAGTCTACCCAGTTAATTCCATTGCTTATTATTTACAGGCCCCCGGGGCCATATTCTGAGTTTCTTTCTGAATTTGCAGATTTTATCTCAGATCTGGTTATTTCCTTAGACAAAGCTTTAGTTGTCGGAGATTTTAATATTCACTTTGATAACCCAGAAGACCCTTTGAAAACAGCGTTTGTGTCCATTTAAGATTCAGTAGGGATTAAACAGAATGTCCTAGGACCGACCCATAATGGTGGTCACACTCTCGATCTAATACTAACATTCAGATTAAACGTAGACAATATAGTCATACTTCCACAGTCTGAAGTTATCTCAGATCATTATCTCATCTCATTCAAACTATGTCTGAGTAATAATATATGCACCTCACCACGCTACTGTATTAAATGTACATTCGCGTCAACTACTGCACAGAGCTTTATAAATGATCTCCCAGAGTTATCAACTTTGATTGGGTCACTGTCAGCCCCTGCAGAACTTGATCAGCCAACTGAATGCTTAGAGTCAACATTCCGCCATACTTTAGATAATGTAGCTCCTCTAAAAAGGAAAATGGTCAGAGACAAAAAATTAGCACCTGGTATAATGATGACACTCGCACATTAAAACAGTCCACTCGAAAATTGGAACGTAAATGGTGTCAAACAAAATTGGTAGTGTTCAAATTAGAGTGGAAGGAGAGCTTCCTGAAGTATAGAAAAGCTCTTAGTGCTGCGAGATCAACATATCTCTCCTCCCTAATAGAAGATAACAAAAATAATCTGAGATTCCTGTTTAATACTGTCGCAAAATTAACCAGGAATAAGTCCACTATAGACACATGCACACCTGCAGTATGTAATAGTAATGATTTCATGAATTTTTTTAATGACAAAATTGAGAATATCCGACAAAAAATTCAAACTACTAATTAAAGGTCAGACAATGTAAGTGACCTTGTAGTTAAGATATAACTGTATCAGATCATCAGTTAGAATGTTTTACTCCCCTTAAAGAAACTGAATTACTTTCATTAATCTTGGCATCAAAAGCCTCAACTTGCGTACTAGATCCCTTACCTACACGTCTATTCAAACAGATAATGCCTGAAGTAATTGAACCGCTTCTAAAAATAATAAATTCTTCTCTTATGATTGGCTATGTACCCAAATCCTTTAAACTAGCAGTTATCAAACCCCTGATTAAAAAACCTGACCTTGATCCCTGTCAGCTGTCCAATTATCGGCCAATATCAAACCTCCCCTTTATCTCCAAGATCCTTGCAAAAGCTGCGGCACAGCAGTTATGCTCATATTTACATAGGAATAACATCCATGAAATGTATCAGTCAGGATTTAGACCTAATCATAGCACAGAGACAGCTTTGGTTAAAGTAGTAAACGACCTACTGTTGGCATCTGACCAGGGCTGTCTCGCTACTTGTGTTGCTTGACCTTAGTGCAGCATTTGATACCATTGATCATCCCATTCTTCTGGATAGACTAGAAAATGTTGTGAGACAAGACAAAAATTTCATACTAAACACTAAAATGATTTCATTTCATACTAAACACTAAAATTTACAAATAACAAAAACATAAAACAGACAAATAGTATGATGCTGCCTAGAAATAACTGAAAAGCTAATCGAGCTAGGCAGCAAATCTTTTTATGATTAATTGAAAAAGTCAGACGAGGCACAAATACAATCAAACATTGACAAAAAAGGAAAAAAAACCAATGAGAAATGAAAATGAAGATTATGGGAGTTAAGGGAATGGTCCTCTCCTGGCTCAGGTCTTATTTAACTGATCATTATCAGCATGTTGATATAAATGGTGATATTTCTAGACATAATGAGGTAAAGTTTGGTGTTCCACAAGGTTCTGTCTCGGGTCCACTGCTTTTTTCTTTATATATGTTACCGCTGGGTGATATTATTCGTAAACATTGTATTAGTTTCCACTGTTATGCTGATGACACACAGTTGTATGTTTCTGCAAAACCTGATGAGAGACACCAGCTTAATTTCCAAAGAAAAAGGCCGCACCTTGCATATAATGTCCTTTTATTGCACAAACGCGTTTCGGCGTGTGCCTTCCTCAGTGTGCAACAATGTAACCACAAAAACACTTTTAAATACCCACACCCATTACCACACCCCATTGCAACAAACCAATGACAATGAAGTATTTAGACCATGTGTCAAAATAATCCTTCGATTGGAAAAATACATTCACAAAACATTACAGACATTATGTGCAAATTTACAATTATGCCATGCAGTATAGCCATCAGTACATTATTACCTTCATAAAAAACAAGTCAGGGATAGCTCTTCATTCATCCCATTCGGTATACACGTATTCAAATTAAAAATATACCACGCCTCTCGCTGTAAGAGATGGTTCTCTCTATTTCCCCCTCGTGGAGACCTCTGGATGGCCTTTCTGTTTCTTCACGTGCAGCAGTAAAAGACCTCGGAGTGATTATTGACCCCAGTCTTTCATTCGAAACTCACATTGATAACATTACCTGGATAGCTTTCTTTCATCTCAGAAATATTGCTAAGATAAGAAATTTAATGTCACTACATGGCACGGAAAAACTAGTTCATGCTTTCGTTACCTCCAGGTTGGATTATTGTAATGCCTTACTGTCTGGATGTTCCAATAAGTGCATAAACAAGCTCCAGTTAGTTCAAAATGCAGCTGCAAGAGTCCTTACTAGAACTAGAAAATATGACCACATCACCCCTGTCTTATCCACACTGCATTGGCTCCCAATCAAATTTCGTATTAATTATAAAATACTACTATTGACCTTTAAAGCACTAAATGGTCTCGCACCACAGTACCTGAGTGAACTTCTGCTCCTCTATTACCCGCCATGCCTACTTAGATCAAAAGGTGCAGGCTATCTGCTGGTATCTCGTATAGTGAAAGCTACATCAGGGGGCGGAGCCTTTTTTGCAAATAATTTTACCCCGACTTCAGTAAGTACACTTTTCTCTGGAGGCATGTACACTGCCACTCAAAGCCAGTCAATTTTACACAGGAAAACACAGCTTTGTACTGAATTTACATAGGCCACACAATGTCGTAGTGGTTAGCAGTGTCACCTCACAGCAAGCAGCCCCGTGAGTGATCTAGAGTGAGCCTCGTGGATGACCGGCAGTCTTTATGTCTGGAGTTTGCATGTTCTCCTCGTGCCTTTGAGGGTTTCCACTGGATGCTCTGGGTTCCTCCCCCAGTCCAAAAAGAAAGCACAACTTTATTCATCACACACTTGTGAAATTTCCTCTCTGCATTTAACCCATCTGAAGCAGTGAACACACACGCACATTCCCAGAGCAGTGGGCAGCCATGCTAACAGCACCCAGGGAGCAGTTGGGAGTTAGGTGCCTTGCTCAAGGGCACCTCAGCCCAAGGCCATCCCATATCAACCTAACCTGCATGTCTTTGGATTGTGGGGGAAACCAGAGGAAACCCACACAGACACAGGGAGAACATGCAAACCCCACACAGAAAGGCCCTTGCCGGCCACTGGGTTCAAACCCAGAACCTTTTTGCTGTGAGGCGACCATGCTAACCACTACATCACCGTGCCGCCCAAGACATGTGGATGTAGATTAGGTCACGCGACAACTCTCAATAGCCCAGAGGTGTGGATGTGTCTAGGTTACCCCTGAGATAGCTCATGGGTACAGGAAGTGAATGAATATATGTATACAAGTCAGGGCACTTGTTTAATTATGTATTATGTGTTTTTATGTCTTGTGCTTAAGAACAACATGGTGAAAAATGTTAGAAAATCATGAAATCAACTCTGATTTTTCCTTATTCACTGACCAGGATCTTTGATAGCATCCAGGGAGCAGTTGGGGGTTAGGTGCCTTGCTCAAGGGTACTTCAGCCCAAGGCTGCCCCATGTTAACCTAACCACATGTCTTTGGACTGTGGGGGAAATCAGAGCACCCAGTGGAAACCCATGCCGACACAGGGAGAACATGCAAATTCTACACAGAAAGGCCCCCGTCAGCCACTGGGCTCAAACCAGGAAGAACTGGTCCACGGGAAATTACATCACATCACATTTCATGTAAACTTCTGACCCAGTGGAACTGTGATCAATCCATTCATCCATTACCACTTATCCTGTGCAGGGTCACAGGCAAGCTGGAGCCCATCCAAGCTCGAACCCAGGACCTTCTTGCTGTGATGCGACAGTGGTAACCACGACACCACAAAGCTGCCCACACAAAGAACACAATCCCACCTGTGAAGCACTGGGGGGTGTCAGGCAGCATCATGTAGAGCTGGGCGGTATGACCAAAAATTGATATCACGGTATTTGACGGTATTTTTTTTCGTGGATGTTTACGTGTTAACCCCAATTCCTGATCATTTAGAGAATAATTAATGCAGTAAATTGATGTAGAATTACCAGTCTGTTATTAACCCTGGTTTGAATGGTCCCACAAAATGTTGCTGTTCACAAAGAATTGAGTGCCGGGCGGGCACTCATAATTGTAATGAGGTGCAGAAATCAGAATGCATGACCCAGACAGTTGCAGTCAAAATACCGAATTCTTTATTGTGCAACTTGAAAACATCATTTAAAGCTGACTGCAATGTAAGAGATGTGTCCCCTGTGACTGCAAAGTGAAGACTTCTTAAACAACCACACCTTCTTAAACAAGTTGCATCCATACAGACTTTTCTTCAAATTGAGGTGTGTAGGCCTACACACATTTAAACAAATAATAAAAGTAAACAAAAAGTATGCAACTTGCATAAGTAATAGTATTGCTCGAATCCAGGAGCAGTGCACTGTATTCAAATATCAAAAACATAAGTGCAACTTGGCTGGCAGGCTTATTCTGTACTATAGAAACAATACACACATTTAAACAAATAATAAAAAGTAAACTTAAAGGCCGTGGTGCAGGCTAAGTAAGTAACACCACATTCAAGTATCAAAACTGTAACTGAAAGTGCAACTTGGCTGGCAGGCTTATCCTGTAGCATAGAAATAATACACACATTTCCACTGTATGGACAAGCTCCATAAATTAGGCATTTCAGCCATCACAAATTTTGAGCAAGGAAGACCAGACGGTCCACAGCATCTGGTTTGAGTGCAGCTCTATGGCATGTGACGATATTGCCACCAGTGCTGAACACTCTCTCGGATGGAGCACTTGTGGCAGGTATACATAAATACCGTTGAGCTAGTTTTGCAACACGGGGAAAGTTTGCCTTATGGCATCTCCACCACTGCAAAGGATCAGCATCACTGTCAACCTCTGTGGTGTGCAAGTAGGCTCTCAGCTCCATCCTGATGCTTTCCTCGGGGGTTAGGGTTACTGTGCTGCAGCCCATGCTGCCGGCAAACTGCTTTTTGAAGAAGCTGGACAAGGACTTCTTTCTCTTCTCTTCAGGTGGACCAACAGGCCCTTCTGCAGCAGCTGCTGCAGCACCAGAAGACCCTGTGAGAGGGTCTTGTTGTTGATCCTCAAATGACTTGATTTCTTCCACTGCTCTGCAAATGATGTCTTCCACATTTTCTTTCTTTGAGTAGTTGGTTCTGAATCATGGATCAAGGAAAGATGCGATATCGAGCAGGTCATCTGTGTGTGGATCTGAGTATTTCTCGTTCAAGTAGGCTAGAATGTTTCTCTTCACATCCTTGACCAACTGAGTGTCCCCCTCTTCCTCAGCAAGAATGGTATTGTTGAACAGATGAAGTACTGGCTTTACGTACGACACGCTGACATAGTGCTCTCCAGATAAGGCATCTGTGAAGTCCTGGAGTGGGCTCAACACCTGAGAGAGAGAGAGAGAGACAGAGAAAGAGAGATTAGAAGGGAAAGATTAGATTAGAGGGAAAGATTGTTATTTTCATAACAGTAAACTTAAAGAAGTGCATCCACAGATTATAAACGGAATAGGAAAAAAGCTTAGTTAAAATTAGAAAGAATAACAACCACACACACCTTGTTGACAGCCTCCAGGGCCTCCACATCTTGCCACCTGAGGATCAAATTCCTTGTTTTCCTGTCAGCCGTGAGAACCTGACTGATGGCTCTCTCCTGCTCCAGTACTCTTTGTATCATCATTTGGCGTGATCCCCACCTGGTGGGCGTCTCTGTTGTGAGCTGGTGTTTTGGAAGACCCAGTTCCTCCTGTACGATGGCCAGGTCCCTCCTTTTTTTCCAGGAGTATGAAAAGGCTGCCACAATTTTTTTGCAGACTCCAACTGCGCGCTGTATACGGTCATCTTTCATAGCTCTCTCTGTAAAAATGGCACAAAACAAACGATTTTATTATTATTATTATTATTATTATTAGTAGTAGTAGTTGGCCTAGTAGTAGAAATAGTAGTATAACGGATTCATTATTATTATTATTATTATTACTATTATTATTACAACAGATTCATTAATGTTCAACTTAATAAGATAACTAGTGCTTACCAATGGCAATGTGAAGTCTGTGACCGAAGCACTGGAGTCTTGTCCAACTATTCAGCTCCACAGCCTTTACGATGTTGGCTCCACTGTCTGTTGTAATCACCACTAATCTGTGCTCCAACAGCCCCCACGAATCAAGTGCCTCTTGCAAGCCTGCTGCTAGTATCTCGCCAGTGTGATCATCGGGGAAAAAGCCCGTTTGCAGACAATGACTTTGCAACATCCAGTCGTCACTTATAAAGTGAACAGTCAAACTAAGATTTGGCTCCATGGTGCGACTAGACCATAAATCAGTTGTTGCTGAGAAGTGGCTAACGTTAGCCAAGTCTGCTTCTATCTTGGCTCTGTGCTTTTGGTACAGGTCAGGAATTGCTGTTCGGCTGAAATAATTTCGGCTTGGTAAAACATATCTGGGTTCCAGCATTTTAATCATCTCCCGGAAGCCATATTTCTCAACAGTACTAAGCGGTACCATGTCTTTGGCTAAGTGGAGTGCGATTGAGTTGGTAATATCATTCCACCGTTTGCTTTTCTTGTCGTAGACGGTCCCTTTAGCAAACGCGCCTACCAGGGACGTCTGTGTAGTGCTTTGTGCTTCAGTGCCAACGTTACGCAGAGACTGGGGAGAAGATGCAGATTTTACTTTCATGCAATCTTCGTAGTCCAGGATATGATTGTGGTGGAGGTGGTGAAGCAAATTGCTTGTGTTGCCTCCTGCGGCTAAAACATTAGCTCGACAACACTTACAGATGATGCGTGTTTGATCTGCGTCAGATTTTTTAAAACCGAAGTATTTCCAAACAACAGACACTGCTCCTTTTTTCGGAATGAGTTCTGTGTCTGTGTCATTTTCTCCGTCCATGCTCACCGCGGCTCAAATCGCTGTCCTACCACCTATCGTCTCTGCCGCCACCACCACCACCACTCTCATGCAGAGTTAGCTTGTTTGGTGTAACACTGCAAAACAGCCCCCCGCTCAATCTACCGCTGTGCGACGTTCCGCCGCTCTGTGTTCCCGACATATGCGCACACACCGGTATGGCGGTAAATGAAAAATTCATATCATAAAAATAAAAATTACCGGTAAAGCGGTGCAAACGGTATACCGCCCAGCCCTAGCATCATGATGTTGGGGTGCTTTGCTGCAGGAGGAACTGGTGCACAGGAGATGACATCATGTTTCATGGAAACTTCTGATCCAATGGAATTGTGCTAAAGTGAAATTAAATTTGTTGGAAACATTTCGTGTGTCATACACAGAGTAGAGGTCCTAACCAACTTGCCAGGTTATAGTTTGTGAGCATGAAATCTGTGGATTGGCCAAAAAATGAGCTTTAATGACTTCAGCCTAAGTGTATGTAAACTTCTGACTTCAACTGTAAGTCTTCTCACTAAAATTCACCTCCTTACAGTCCCAGAGCACTGAGTAAAAAAGGGATGCCGTTGTCTGCTGCCTCATTGAGTACCCCCTTAGCAAAAATAAGCTTATTCAAGTGTACTATGAGTATACTTTATTTTTTACTAAAACTGAGGAAGTATACTTGAAGTTGACTTTTTATAAACTATATTTTATATACTTAAGAATAGTATAGTGAAGTATACTTGGCTTATACTGAAAAGTATAAACAAAAGTCTAAGACTAAGTACATTAAAGGATATGGGACATGAAAGCCTGCTGCTAGTATCTCGCCAGTGTGATCATCGGGGAAAAAGCCCGTTTGCAGACAGTGACTTTGCAACATCCAGTCGTCACTTATAAAGTGAACAGTCAAACTAAGATTTGGCTCCATGGTGCGACTAGACCATAAATCAGTTGTTGCTGAGAAGTGGCTAACGTTAGCCAAGTCTGCTTCTATCTTGGCTCTGTGCTTTTGGTACAGGTCAGGAATTGCTGTTCGGCTGAAATAATTTCAGCTTGGTAAAACATATCTGGGTTCCAGCATTTTAATCATCTCCCGGAAGCCATATTTCTCAACAGTACTAAGCGGTACCATGTCTTTGGCTAAGTGGAGTGTGATTGAGTTGGTAATATCATTCCACCGTTTGCTTTTCTTGTCGTAGACGGTCCCTTTAGCAAACGTGCCTACCAGGGACGTCTGTGTAGTGCTTTGTGCTGCAGTGCCAACGTTACGCAGAGACTGGGGAGAAGATGCAGATTTTACTTTCATGCAATCTTCGTAGTCCAGGATATGATTGTGGCGGAGGTGGTGAAGCAAATTGCTTGTGTTGCCTCCTGCGGCTAAAACATTAGCTCGACAACACTTACAGATGACGCGTGTTTGATCCGCGTCAGATTTTTTAAAACCGAAGTATTTCCAAACAACAGACACTGCTCCTTTTTTCGGAATGAGTTCTGTGTCTGTGTCATTTTCTCCGTCCATGCTCACCGCGGCTCAAATCGCTGTCCTACCACCTATCGTCTCTGCCACCACCACCACCACCACTCTCATGCAGAGTTAGCTTGTTTGGTGTAACACTGCAAAACAGCCCCCCGCTCAATCTACCGCTGTGCGACGTTCCGCCGCTCTGTGTTCCCGACATATGCGCACACACCGGTATGGCGGTAAATGAAAAATTCATATCATAAAAATAAAAATTACCGGTAAAGCAGTGCAAACGGTATACCGCCCAGCCCTAGCATCATGATGTTGGGGTGCTTTGCTGCAGGAGGAACTGGTGCACAGGAGATGACATCATGTTTCATGGAAACTTCTGATCCAATGGAATTGTGATAAAGTGAAATTAAATTTGTTGGAAACATTTCGTGTGTCATACACAGAGTAGAGATCCTAACCAACTTGCCAAGTTATAGTTTGTGAGCATGAAATCTGTGGATTGGCCAAAAAATGAGCTTTAATGACTTCAACCTAAGTGTATGTAAACTTCTGACTTCAACTGTAAGTCTTCTCACTAAAATTCACCTCCTTACAGTCCCAGAGCACTGAGTAAAAAAGGGATGCCGTTGTCTGCTGCCTCATTGAGTACCCCCTTAGCAAAAATAAGCTTATTCAAGTGTACTATGAGTATACTTTATTTTTTACTAAAACTGAGGAAGTATACTTGAAGTTGACTTTTTATAAACTATATTTTATATACTTAAGAATAGTATAGTGAAGTATACTTGGCTTATACTGAAAAGTATAAACAAAAGTCTAAGACTAAGTACATTAAAGGATATGGGACATGAAACATAAATGCACGCTATATCAGTTTCTTTCCCTTAAAAATATGAAATAATTGAATCAGCAAATACAAAATTATCTATTAAATTCAGCAAAATCGTTATATTCGTGATGATTATATGGCATTTCTGCTCGAGCTCCGATATGCATATTTTACAACCGGAAGAGCCGCTGTCACGTGATCATACATCACAAAAACTTTCGGGTACAGCACAAGCGGGTAGATGAATATGGAGAAGTGTGAATCGTGATGATGACAAATGCGACAAAATAGTTTTTGTGTCTTGGATGACAAGAAAATTGTTTCGTTTTTAGAGTGTTTAACGTACATTGAACATCATGGTGTATTGCGACCTCCCAGTCAGTCAGACGCGCTGTCACTCCTGTTAGCAATGTAGCTAGGCTCAGCATGGCCAACGGTATTTTTTGGGGCTGTAGTTAGATGCGACCAAACTCTTCCACGTTTTTCCTGTTTACATAGGTTTATATGACCAGTGACATGAAACAAAGTTCAGTTACACAAATTGAAACGTGGCGATTTTCTATGCTATGGAAAGTCCGCACTATAATGACAGGCGTACTAACACCTTCTGCGCGCTTCGACAGCGCATTGATACCTTCACTCGGAGTTGTACCATTATTTTTTAGACAGGGCGGACGGACCAGGGCATTCGCCCGCCTGGCCGTGCCCGACGAGGAGCGCTCTCGGCCGGCTTTGGAGGCAGACGGCAGCCCCTCCTGGAAGTGTGGTTTTACCATGGGCCTCATGCGGTAAGGATTAGTATTATAATTTTGGGTGTATCAGTTATTGATTATCATAATTCTGACTCGTTTCGCCATTTTGAATGTTTTCATCTCGGACTCTGGAAGCATTGTATCTCAATCAAACTCGAAAAATATCAGCAAAAAAGAACTAGCTTGCAACGGACTTTAGCTAGATCTATGATGAACTTTCAATGTATGATACAAAAATAATACTTCTTTCAACAGATCATTAGCCTTTGAGCAGAATTGTTTTTAACTTACCAGGAAGTGTTATCGAGCCGACCGCTTTCAGTTTCATGAGGGCTGAATGAACTCTCACTCTCAGAATCATCTGACCCGTCAGAGTAAAGACAAGATCCATGTTCATGTGAATTTCCAGCTATCGGATCGAATTGATAGGGTCTAACTTCACATCTCTGTGAAACATCGGGAATGTCACTGTCGATGGTGTCCATTTCAGTAACCTGTTTACATTAGATACCCAAGCGCTGGCTCCTTGAAAAGTTTTTGTGACATCACGGGTCACGTGACCGCTTAGCTAATTAACGAATCATTGTTTTACGCTGATGTATAAAAAAGTTGAATAATGTGATGATTTTCACATTTTTGACGCCCTGCAGTGATTTAGATGGCATTTCTTATGTCCTTTATACATAATTATACCCAGAAAAAAATCCATGTCCCATATCCTTTAATACTACGACTTACACTTATAGTTGGGTCCATATATATTTGGACACTGACACAAATTTTATTTTTTTACCTGTTTACTGAAACATATTCAGGTTATAATTATATAATGGACATGCACATAAACACATGGTTTCCTTATAATAAACTGTATTCCACCCTTCTTTCAACCATCGCAGAATGGAACCATCATCTTTGTATACTTTCAAAAACTTTCAAGGTCTTTATGCCCTCAACTTTTTTTTTTTACTTTTATGACTACAGTGAAATCAGTAAATTATAAGCATTTAAGTGAAGCCTGCATCCCTGGTCTCCTTCATTTGACTGAATGGTCTCAATTGGGGTGACAGTTCATAGCACTGTTTGAAGTGGGTTTATTCTGGGTTTTGGTTAAAAACCTCTGGTAGGTCTAACCATTGGTGGTGGTAGCCAAGCACTGGGCCCTGCCACATTCACAACTGAGGAAAAACTGGAATTAAGACACTTCATGTCTTAAAGTAACGATCAACTAATGAAGTGGCCACTTTGCATCAGGGAATATCTCATGCTCTGTCACTGTTGGTTATTTTCCAATTACAGCATTTTTTATTTCTTCCATGCTGAATTGTTACCTCTGGATGTGATTGTGACCAGAGATGTAACTTAAGGAAAGCTACCTCCAGTGTTAAATAGTGTGCCTACTCAAAGACAGTGTCAAATAAGAGCATAAGAAATGGTTTCATCTTCTGTATTAGTGTTTGTGTGTCCTGAATTCAAAATGGTCACATCAGTCCAAATTTCATTTGGTACTTTGTATTTTCAAAATGGTTTGATTGTACATTCTTACCATGATCTCATTTCATGTGTTCACATTACAAATTTTGAATGAAGTTGTACTGTATTTTTTGGCAAACTGATCTTTTGAATCAGACTTGAGCCACTTTTGATTTGTTTTTAATTTCACACTTTATTGCACATACTCTATACACACATCACTTCTGAACCCCCTCCCACATTTATCTGGGCAAGGATATACAGCAGTTGTTTCTGGTGTTTTTTTTTTTTTATTAATCTATCTCCCTTATTTGACTATTTAAGATTCTTTGTGAAGTGTAACATGTGGATTATGCATGTAATTTTATTTCTTTTGAACGGCAAGTGAACAGAGGTCTATACACACTCGGGGCACTTTTACTGCTAAAAGTAGTTTTGCCTTGTCCAAATCAGAGTGAAATGCAGTACATCACATGTTTGATTCACTGACTTCAGGGTAACAACTGTACAGATGAAAGAGTCCTTATATGATAGATTACAAATTAATCTATGTAAGTCAAACACTAAAATTATACTTAATATCTAAAAAGTGTTTTAAATCCATCAATTTTTAAAAAAAATGTGTTAAATACATATGTACAATTGTTAAATCTATACAAATATTGCATGTTATTTTAAAATAAGATTGTGTCCAAGTTTTTTTTTTCCCCCCCGTGGATAATGTAAAAGAGCTGTTTGATAATTTACAGTTCATTGGTCGGTATATGCACAGGCATTTTTTGTAAAAGAAATCGTTCAGGAAACACTAAAGTTGGCTTTGATAATTAAATGCGATGCTCGTTATATCTGCATGCCAAACCCTGTGTAATAAACTCAATGTTAAGTGTGTCGAGATGACCGGACTCAAAAGCAAGACTAGCAGTTCAGCAGGTAAGAGTGATTTATTGAAAAGCAAGAGACAATCAGTTACATGACTGGCCTTCATGCAGTACCTTCCGAGTGATATTTGTCAGGAAATGGAATAAAGACATTCAGTTAACATATTTCCAATATTTCCACTCAAAATAAACATGAGGTGCCTGGTCAAACTGTCTTCACGTGGTGAACAGACTGCTGGGATCATCATCCTGAATAAGGAGAAAACACACACAAATCAGTGTGAGCTAGCTAACCAGCTTGCTATCAAGTGCTATACAGCGAGTGTGGCTCCTTCAGGATCTATGTCCTTGCATGGAGCAACAATAAATGGAACACACTGATTTAAATTGCAAACATTTTATGGTCATGTTATGGTTTTGTGAGGCGGCACGGTGGTGTAGCGGTTAGCACTGTCGCCTCACAACAAGAAGGTCTGGGGTTTGAGCCCAGCAGCTGACGAGGGTCTTTCTGTGTGGGTTTCTTCTGGGTGCTCCGGTTTCCCCCACAGTCCAAAAGACATGCAGGTTAGGCTAATTGGTGGCTCTAAAGTGAACGGTTGTTTGTTTCTATGTGCCTGTGATGACCTGGTAACTTGTCCAGGTTGTACCCTGCCTCTCACCCATAGTCAACTGGGATAGGCTGCAGCTCACTTGCGACCTGGATAAGTGGCTACAGATAATGGATGGATGGTTTTGTGATTTTTATTTCCTTTCAATACCTGTTTGCAATTCAGTTTCACTGGAAGGCAAAATCAAAATTGCATAAATTATGATAAGGTGCATCACTACTGTTGGGTGTGTTAGAAGCACACGTGTTAGCATTTGCGTGAAATGTGGCATCAATTTTGTTTGAAGTATAAATTTTTAAAATGAAGCACATAGTATAGTTTCCAGATATGAGATTTTCTCGCACAGATAAATAACTAAATTTTCCTTTTAAACAACGTTTGTGAACAATAATGTTTGAGTGAGTAAATTTGGTGGTGGAGTCAGACTTTATAGTACATATACAGAACCAATCAAAGGTTTGGACACCTTCTAATTCAATGTTTTTTCTTTATTTTCATTAAAAAAGATTTATTACAACACCATGTCTTAAACTAATGATGGATGTCGTTTCTCTTTACTTGGTTGAGCGGTTCTTGATATCATATGGATTAGTACAGTTGTAGAATAGGGCTATTTACTGTATTTTTATTATTTACTATTTGATCTCAATCACATTAAAAAGGCAAGAAACTCGTCCACTAATTAACTTTAGACGAAGCACACCTGTTAATTGAAAGGCATTCCAGGTGACGACCTCATGAAGCCGGTGAAGATAATGCCAATAGTCTACAAACAGTCATCAAGATAAACAGTGACTACTTTGAAGAATCTAAAATGATTTTTTTTTTTTTTACACTTTTTGTTTGCCATATAATTCCATACATGTTCCATGTGTTATGTCATAGTTGTGATGTCGTCAGTATTGTTCTACAATGTGGAAAATAGTCAAAATACAGAAAACCCTGTGAATGAGTAGGGGTACACAAACTTTTGACTGGTACTTTAATTACAGAGCACATTATTAATGCATATACTCAGGGGTGTTCTTTAAGGGGGAACATTTAATCTGACCTGCAGTTCTTCTGCCAGTTTGAGTAGACTCTCCAGGATCAGGTCACTCTCCCTGAGATCTGCAGAGTCGCCTGCTTGCCAGTTTGGATTCTGACCAGTGTAATGGTGGTGGCCGAAGAAGGAATACTGGACAATAAGGGGTAAAATCGTGTTACAACACACATCAAGGTTTCACTTTTTTTGACATCCCAACATTCCCTTCACAACACAACATGGATCAAATCTTAATATGGATACACAGGCTCAAATAATGACTGGCAATTTCTTCTGATTAGTACACAATCTGGAAAAGTTTCTCAGCACTCACAGGGTAATATCCACAATAAACGTTGGAGGCAGCTGGGTGTTGGGAGAAGTTCATGTTTGAATCCAAGGAACCTGGGCTACAGTAGTGATACCCTGCAAAAAAAAGTTATTAATGACTTCCCATTTGGTAACACATTAACACCATCTCGGTAAAGCATTCTTCTGGAAAATATTACAATACAGCTCCTAGAGCCACTCTTATTTATTTCCTCCCTACTGTACTAAACGGTGCCGACATCAAACTTTAAAATAGTTCTCAGAAACAATTGAAAGAAAATCACATGCAGTATAAAGCCTGACCGATAGACTGGTTGGCCAAATTAAGGCTCCATTAAATTATTTGTATCAACAGAAATCATGTGCATGAAGCACCTCTAATATCATTAAAAAATAAATATTCAGTATGAAAAAGCACATATTAATGAGTTCAAACAAAAGCCAAAAACATACTGCCAAGCACCAGATGACATTAATCACTCGTATTTTGTTAAAAAAAAAAAAAGAAGCAGTTTTGCAAGACATCGTAGTACTTGCTGCTTATAAGAAACACCAACACTGATACTGAGAAACAATACACTGGGCTACATCCCAAATTGCATGCATGCAAGTGTACATCAAAATAATACGCCATAACACAGTAATTGCTTCAGAAGCATGCGATTGGGATACATAGTAGACTTACAAGAATTAAACTATCATACTATTCATTACCTGGTGCGTAAAAGCCGTAATGTGAGTGATGAGGTATGAATGTCCCAGCAGGCATTGAGCTTGGTGAGCCCTCATGGATGTGCCTGCAGCTGGATTGGTGCGAACACTGCGAGTTCATCGGGAAGTGGTGGAACCCAGAACCTGGATCGCCATGGCCCGTTACAGATGCTTGGCAAGGTTCAGATGTCCTGTCACAATCTGTCACATTCTGTGAGCCACCACCATAATGGTTGTGAGGAGTTTCCTCAACCAAAACTGAATCTAAACACAGAGACAGGGCAGATATTAATGAATAAAAAGTACTAAAAATTCAGATGATTGCTAGAGACCAAAAACTTAGCTTGCTGGCACTGTACAAGCAAGACGACTTTCCTTTTCTTATTCTCTGTCTATTGTCTCAACAAATTCCTGTAGATGACTCACCTTTTTTTCAAGGCTATGCTCCGATTAGTGAAATAGTAGTTTTAGGTGTGTCCAAACTTTTTATTGGTACTGTAGATAGCCCTTTATCGGTGTACCATATGAAAATCTCCACACCCAAACTACCATAAATATCATTAAAAAATACCATAAATAACCCAAAAATATGTTTTCAACTAGAATACTTGCTTGTGGAAGGTGATCCCTCTTGATTTGCAAGATTTGTTGGCATAATGGGTGGAGTTAATCGTGAAGCATTCATGCCCCTTTCAAGGAATTTAGTCCACTCTCTTATCTGTTCTCTTACGTCTCGTACACACTCGAGGATTTTCACATCTTAACCAAGTTTAAAAATGTGGGCCACAAACAGATTTAATTGATTTTTTTGTATTTTAAATCATAAGAATGCACACACTGTAAAAAAAAAAAAAAAAAATTGAGAATACTTGAAATTTCAAGGCAACCGTCTGCATTAAGAATTTTATGTTTTGCCAACGATGTGCCCATGATAATCCAAACTATGATAACACTGTTATCTTTATTAAGAATTCTTAATTAAGTCAATTTTCAATTCCTCATTCTGCCAACATAGATTTCTTTTTTTGCTGAACAGTTGCATTCACAGTAGTACAAGAAGGCAATTGAGGTTCTCAATTTTTTTTTAGATTTTTTTGGGTTTTTTTTTCACCTTTATTTGGATTGGACAGAGACAGGAAATGAGTGGGAGAGAGGGACAGGATCGGGGAATGACCTCAGGTCGGAATCGAACCCGGGTCCCCGGATTTATGTTATGGCGCCTTATCCACCCGAGCCACAATGCCCCTGAGGTCTATACAATTACAAAACTTCAATAATGTACAATAAACTTCACACTTTTTTAAAAACTATTTCAATATTGAAGTTTTGTAATTGTGTAGAACAATGAAAATTCGTGGCATCGTGGCTCAGGTGGATAAGGCGCCATACCATAAATCCGGGGACCCGGGTTCGGTTCCAACCCGAGGTCATTTCCTGATCTCTCTCCCGCTCATTTCCTGTCTCTACACTGTCCTAGCCAAATAGAGGTGGAAAAAAGCCCGCAAAAAATCTAAAAAAAAAAATTGTGATAACCTCAATTGCCTTTTTGTACTACTGTGAATGCCACTGTTCAGCAAAAAGAGAAATCTATGTTGGCAGAATGAGGAATTGAAAATTGACTTAATTAAGAATTCTTAATAAAGATAACAGTTTTATCATAGTTTGGATTATCATGGGCACATCGTTGGCAAAACATAAAATTCTTAATGCAGACGGTTGCCTTGAAATTTCAAGTATTCTCAACTATTCTTTTTTTACAGTGCACCAGATGATTCATTCAAGGTGCAAGACCACACATTTGGCGATTATACCGAAACGATGTAGATGAATAAATACATATTTTAAACTACCAACCGTTTTTCATCGTAGCATCGGGTGAATTCACCATCTGATAAGGGAAGCACTTTGTTGACTTGCTGATCACCTTTATCCCAGCAGCAATCTTGGCCTTGTTGCCGAGTCGCTTTAGTTTGACCAGAAGCTCTGGGTTTGCCCGTCTGAAGTACTTGTTGCGAAAGTGATGCCGCTGGGCCGAGGTGAAAGCTTTGCCGAGTTGCTGCTTCTCTGAGCTGCCATGATCTGGGTGCACTTTTCTGAAACCATACAGGTTTACCTGGCGAAAGAAACTGATGATGGAAGTGGTTTTGAAGTACGCTCTCGTCCGCTCATTAGGAGAACCTAGCACTTCTTCTTCAAAGGGTTCCTGATAGATGAGTATTTGTTCCCCACTGGAGTCCCAGCAGATTGAGCAAATTTGAGGATTGTTCACCAAATGCCACAACTTGCTGGGGAAATGGTTGGGGTTGATCGGGAGGGTGAAGCATGTTTCTTTGACTTCCATACCAGCTGAAGAATTTGCAAGCACCTGGTGAAAACGGACAGGAGCTCAGGGTTAGTGAACTGGAGTTATTGATTTATATAGACATTTGTAAACCAACTTGATTATAACAGTTGCTCTTTAGTGTTGACTAGTTAGCAAGGCGGGGGGGGGGATGACAACGACGACACGTCACACTCTCAGAAAATAAAGTGCAGTAGTAGTCCTATTATGCATGGTCATTGCGACAGTACCCTCTAATGTGCTTATTTGTCCCATTTATATACTCCCTGGGAACGCACAGTATATGGACCTTTCTGATCCTAAAAAGTACCCATAGTTACCTTGAGGCCCAATAATGAGCCCTAAGGGTACATTAGTGTAGATTGTACCTTGGGGAGCAGAAATGAACTCCTACTGTAACACTATTTCTGACAGTGGAGACTTGACCAGCCTCCTTTTTGTTGGTTTTGTTTTAAAATAATCAAACAAAAACAGACCCAAAGTCAGTTTGAATTCCACGATCACGTGTGGCTTATTGTCTGATATCTGGAAACATACACCTGTTATTTTGGTCCCTTTTGGAGGTTCTCTGTTCTCCCCTCTTCTCAGAACCGTTAAAACTATGCGGGAACCGTTACTCACGCACCAGTCTCGCGTGTTTACATTCAAAAGGAGACAAGCATGCGGATTTTCTTCACTAGCACGCGCTGTGGAAAAACATGAATATTCAATGAGCGCGCATGTGGACTTGTCCAATCAGAGTAACAAGCGCATGTAGCTTCATCCGGCCCACTGATCTCTCTGTAAAATATCTGACTATTTTCTACATTGTAGAACAATACTGAAGAGATGGAAACTATCAAATAACATCTCATCTCATTATCTCTAGCCGCTTTATCCTTCTACAGGGTCGCAGGCAAGCTGGAGCCTATCCCAGCTGACTACGGGCGAAAGGCGGGGTACACCCTGGACAAGTCGCCAGGTTATCGCAGGGCTGACACATAGACACAGACAACCATTCACACTCACATTCACACCTACGGTCAATTTAGAGTCACCAGTCAACCTAACCTGCATGTCTTTGGACTGTGGGGGAAAACGGAGCACCCGGAGGAAACCCACGCGGAGAACATGCAAACTCCACACAGAAAGGCCCTCGCCGGCCCCGGGGCTCGAACCCAGGACCTTCTTGCTGTGAGGCGACAGCGCTAACCACTACACCACCGTGCCGCCCATCAAATAACATATGGAACACATATGGAACATATATGGAATTATGTGGTAAACAAAGAAAGTGTAAAAAACAAACCCAAAAGGTTTCATATTTTAGATAGATTCTTCAAAGTAGCCACCGTTTACCTTGACGCTTTGCACACTATTAGCATTATCTGAACCAGCTTCATGAGGTCGTCACCTGGAAGGCTTTTCAATTAACAGGCAAATAATAAAAATACAGTAAACAGCCCTGTTCCACAACTGTAGTCATCCATATTATGTCAAGAACCGCTCAGCTAAGTAAAGAGAAACGACATCCATCATTACTTTAAGACATGAAGTGTGTTTTAATGAATAAAAATAAAGAAAAACTACTGAATGAGGTGTCCAAACTTTTGACTGGTACTATAGATGAATATAGAATAACAGTTAAAAATCATGAAGTCTTTGAGGTAAAGGATTGTATTTAGAATGCATGTGTAAGCTTGATGTCTTTTTGTCGTGAGTTAAAGGGCAGAGGAGTGAAACATGATATGGTTACACTTTCTCTCTCTGCTTCACCAGACTACTGACCAGTTCGAGTACGATGGCTGTGATAACTGAGAGTCTTACTGCAAATGAAGGGGAACCGGGAGATGGTTTATGATGCACAAGCTCCTCTTTTGATGGGTATGCAGCATTCCTTTGGATTTTTTTCCTCTAATAAATCCTTTTTATTTATGAACTAATTAACTAAACTAAGTAACCAACTAATTAACTTATTTATTTTTGAATAAATAAGGCTGCTTTCTGTGTGTTTTCCTTACAGTGTCATTGCAATGATGAGTCCTGAAGACAGCTGGGTGGCTAAGTGGCAAAGAATAGGTGTAATTTATACACTTCACTATAATTCAGTCATTCATTTATATATATAAATGAAATAAAGTCAATATTTGGTGTGAGACGACCCTTTGCTTAAAAAAAAAAAAAGTAGTCTGAGGTACAATGAGTGCAGTTTTATAAGGAAATGAGCTGTAGGTTTTACTGAGCATCTTACAGAACCAGCCACAGTTCTTCTGGACACTTTGACTGTCACACTCACTTCTTCATTTTGCACCAAAACCCAGCAGCCTTCATAACGTTTTCTTTTTTAATCTGAAAAGTGCTCTTATGTACATCTCATCTCATTATCTCTAGCCGCTTTATCCTGTTCTACAGGATCGCAGGCAAGCTGGAGCATAACCCAGCTGACCATAAACTGGAACATTTACTGGAAGATTACAGTAACTGGCAAACACACCGCCTAGTGGCTAATGTTAGTAATTACCAGTCAAACACACCACCTAGTGGCCAGTGTTAGTAATTACCAGTCAAACACACTGCAGAGTGAAGAACGTCTTAGCGTTAAGAGGCTTTTGAGAAACCCAGCCCTGATCAGTATGAAGGTAAAGAAGAAGGAATGAGAATAGATAGTCATGCGATTAGTGTGTGTCGTGTTAGTAGACTATTAAAACTTAAAAAAATACAAATCACTCAGTTAGTACAAGGTGACTTACTATGAAGGAGAAGATTAAACCGCTGATGAATTGCTGACAAGTTGCTGATGATCGCTGGAAACTCGCTGTGAAGGTTTGTGTCGCTCTGAAGCTCTGTGCGGATGTGTGGCTCTTATATAGCTGCAGATTTTGAAACATAACTAATTAAACTGTCTTCATTTAAACTAATTGAACTAATTAAAGGTGGGGTATGAGATTTTTTTCAGGAGTATTTTTTACCATATTGCTTGAAAAGCTCCTCACACCCATGTTGCAAGCAGTACAGTAGAAGGTTTGACCCAAAACCGAAATATTTTAATCCAGTCTACAGTGTAAAATAAAGGAAAAACGCCATCAAATCATATCGAGGTACCACCTCAAAATGATTGTATACTGCAGATTTTGAAACATAACTAATTAAACTGTCTTCATTTAAACTAATTGAACTAATTAAATTGTCTGAATCATGTGACCTGGGTTTTCCCCTAAACTTTAGGGGGAAACCCAGGTCATGTGACCAGGTGACATCAGCTCCCTGAGAGAGAGAGAGAGAGAGAGAGCATCCTGATCGCTGTGTCTTGTTCAGTAGCCCAAGACAAGTATCTCCTGACCCCCATCCCCATTACCTCCTCTTAGTTTCTCAACTTTACCCCCATTCCTTACATATCTTTATAGCGCTCCCCTTCACTGGTTTTTTTTCTTCTCCATTTCAGTCTCTGGTCATTTTTTGAACAGCTCTTTTACTACAATAATTATTTTTACGGACATTATTTCAGTTTATCTTTCTCTTTTGCATAGTTCTTCCTTCCTTTCTATCTGTTTATTTAAATACCACCACAAAGGCTATCCTTCCTTTCTGTTTAGGACAGCTGTTGAAACAGGAATACAGTGCCGCCTAGTAGTATTGGCACCCTTGAAGTTTATGTACTTAAAGTTAAGCATCTCCTGAACAAAAGTGATGTAGTGATGCAGAATTTTTCTACAGATAGCTCGTGGTTAATATAAAAGAGCAAAGTATCAACAAAATAAAAAAATAAACAATTAGAGTGAAAAAAATGAAAAAGGTAAATCTTGCTGTATCACTAGTATTGGCGCCCTTTGCTGTTAGTCCTAAAACCTAACCTAACTAAACCTAATTTGACTCACCTATGGTAAATTACAAATGGAAATCACCTGTGAAGACCTGTCTGTGCCCATGTGACATGAAATGGCCAATGAATGATGAGATTTGTGTTTTGAAAAACCAACTGTTTCACTCAGTCCCTTTTTCACAATGGTGAAGACAAAAGAGCTGTCTGAAGAAACAAGAAATGCAGTTGTTGACAAACACAAGAGCTCCAAAGGATATAAAGCCATCTCCAAAGAGCTTGGTATCCCTGTGTCATGGAACATGGAACTGTCAAGAACCTCCCTGGGCGTGGGGGTAAGAGAAAAATCAATGATAGAAGTCGTCGAAGATCACCTCACTTAACATCTACGGACCTGCAGGCCCACCTGGAACAGTCTGGGGTAACTGTTTCAAGAAGCACCATAAGGCGCACACTCAACACAGCAGGGCTACATGGGCGGAGGCCAAGGAAGACCCCATTACTGAAAAAAAGACACAAAAAGGAGCGTCTGGAGTTTGCGAAAGAGAACCTGGACAAGCCACAGTCCTTCTGGGAAAATGTCCTGTGGACAGATGAGAAAAAAGTAGAGCTTTTTGGGAATTCTCACAGGCAGTATGTTTACAGGCGCTGCAATGAAGCATTCAAAGAAAAGAACACCCTACCAACAGTCAAGCATGGTGGAGGATCAATAATGCTGTGGGGCTGCTTTGCTGCATCTGGGACTGGAGGCCTTACCCGTGTCATAGGGATTATGAAATCTGAAGATTATCAACAGATTTTGGAGCAAAATGTCCTGCCCAGTGTAAGAAAGCTTGGTCTGAGGCGAAGATCTTGGGTACTCCAGCAGGACAAAGACCCCAAACACACATCTAAAAGCACACAAAAATGGTTAGAAAAGAAAAAATGGACTGTTTTGAAATGGCCAGCAATGAGTCCTGACCTCAATCCAATTGAGAATCTTTGGGGGGAGTTGAAATCTGCCATTGGCAGAAGGAATCCTTCAAATATCCAAGACCTAGAGCGCATAGCGAAGGAAGAGTGGGAGAAAATGCCACAAGACAAATGCAAGAAGCTCATTGATGGCTACAGGAAACATTTGGAGGACGTCATCGCTGCCAAAGGGTGTGCAACCAAATACTAAGGAGGGGTGCCAATATTCCTGCACCTGCTGTATTTCTGTTTTTTGTTGTCTTAGAAATTAAAATGCCTATTTTGAACGAAAACAACTTTTCAGTTCCTTTGGACCTTCAGTTAAAAGATCTTGGTATTGCAAATTGTGTCCATTTCCATTTATTTCTGGAGATATTACAAAAGTTGTGAATAAAATTAAGGGGTGCCAATACTGCTAGGCGGGGCTGTATTTTCTCATGTGATTTGCCATTTTCACTTCATTCTTACAGTCAGGTTTTAACAGTATTTATTGGTCACAAGCTGCATGAATATTGTGACAGTGAATTATGTGACTTTGCAGCTTTGCTGAGATTTTGTCCATATAGCGTTCCAATGTTCTCCCAACTGAGCTGCTTTGCCTGAAAATCAGTAACGTATGAGGCAAAAATCAGACGCTTGGTCCAGGAGCAAGGTGAATCCCATTTGATCTGATGACCACGTTCGTAGAACAAGCCCGACCCTGCCACCATCAGAGCTCTGTTCTAATGCTCTCCGAGCCACCATGTTGCACCCAGTGCACACATTTCTTTAACTGCATGGACCAAAATTCACAGCCATGACCCATTTTCATCTTTAACAAAAGTTATTTCTTTGTCCATCATTCAAAGTGGGCAAAAGCTTTTAAAGGTTCCACCAAGAATTGGACTCGGATGACTGGATTCAAAAGCCAAAGTGCTAACCGTTACACCATGGAACCAAGTTATGCTCCGCTTTTAATTTTTAGAAGATGAATACAGACCCGGGGTGTTGCTAGACATAAAGCTCTATTGGGGCACCCCCCCATATCAAAGGTTTGTGGTAGTTATTGATTTTCACCCTGGCAAGACTGCATAGTTTTTGTAGCTTATATAAATGCTAGTGTGCACTGGCTTTTGAGTGCTATGGGATTCTGTAGATTAGAACTAACTACTTTTTACAGTGCAGTGAACTTACTGAAGGTTGACAGCCGTAAATCAAATGCATACGGCATCAAAAACTAGCATCACTGTTGCCAGCTGACAGAGCATAGCTCAATGATGATAACATTAACATACAGCTAGATCATCTTACCTCCCTCCACCTTATCCACATCTCTCCTTACTGCTTCTCTCCCTGCCTCTGTTTTGGATGAAGAATTTCCTGATGTCCATCTGCAGAGGTAATTCAGTAATGTTTAGTGGAATAGAACATACAGTTTCACTTAAAAATATATACTTTTGCTGCAGGAACTTGTATCCCTACAGGCCTGTACAAACCAGCCATCAACAAACAATTTGGAAAGATCCATTTGTAGGATTTTAATATACTTTTTGAAACTGTACTTTTAATATACTCTTCTGTTTTATCTAAATGTTCTGTTGTGAATCTGGTACAATAAAATTAATATCCTGCACAATGTGTTCAGATCATTAGGGGATTTTGGCACAGGCCAGAGTCTCCAATATACAGTGCCTTGAAAAAGTATTCATACCCCTTGAACTTTTTCACATTTTTCCACCTTACAACCACAAACTTAAAAGTTTTTTATTGAGATTTTATGTGATAGATCAACACAAAGTAGCACAATTGTGAAGTGAAATGAAAATGATAAATGGTCTTCAAAATTTTAAACAAATAAAAATCTGAAAAATGTGGTGTGCATTAGTATTCAGCCCCCTGTACTCTGATACCTCTAAATACAACCCAGTGCAATCAACTGCCTTCAGAAGTCATCTAATTAGTTAAGAGTCCTACTGTGTGTAATTTACTCTCAGCATAAATACACTTGTTCTGTGAAGGCCTCAGTGGTTTGTTCGAGAACACTGAAGAACAAACAGCATCATGAAGACCAAAGAACTCACCAGACAGGTCAGGGATAAAGTTCTGGAGAAGTTTAAAGCAGGGTTAGGTTATAAAAAAAATCCCAAGCTCTGGACATCTCAAGAAGCACTGTTCAATCCATCATTCAAAAATGGAAAAAGTATGGCACAACTGCAAACCTACCAAGACATGACCGTCCACCTAAACTGACAGAGCGAGCAAGGAGAGCACTGGTCAGAGAAGCAGCCAAGAGGCCCATGATCACTCTGGAGGAGCTGCAGAAATCCACAGCTCAGGTGGGAGAATCTGTCTTATAGTTATAAGTCATACACTCCACAAATCTGGCCTTTTTGGAAGGGTGGCAAGAAGAAAGCCATTGTTGAAAGACAGGCATAAGAAGTCCCGTTTGCAGTTTGCCAGAAGCCATGTAGGGGACACAGCAAACATGTGGAAGAAGGTGCTTTGGTCAGATGAGACCAAAGTTGAACTATTTGGCCTAAATGCAAAGCGCTGTGTGTGGTGGAAAACTAACACTGCTCATCACCCTGCACACACCATCCCCACTGTGAAGCATGGTGGTGGCAGCATCATGCTATGGGGATGCTTTTCTTCAGCAGGGACAGGGAAGCTGGTCAGAGTTGATGGGAAGATGGATGGAGCTAAATACAGGGCAATCCTGGAAGAAAACCTGTTGGAGGCTGCAAAAGACTTGAGACTGGGAAGGAGATTCACCTTCCAGCAAGACAATGACCCTAAACATACAGCCAGAGCTACAATGGAATGGTTTAGATCAAAGAATATTCATGTGTTAGAATGGCCCAGTCAAATGGCCCAGACAAAATAGTTATATAAATGTCAATGAACATGCCATTAATTTATCTAAGTTACCATCAGCAGCACAGAAAGGAATGCAATAACAAATATCAGACCGCACTTTATCAGCTCTCACAAATGGAACATTTAATACAGAATCTATAAAGTTCTAAATTCGCTGCATTTTCACCAACACTAACCTCATTCTTAAACTCCAAGTTTCATTTACAGGGAAGTCTTATTCATTTCACCAGTTGGGCAAAATAAACCAACATGCAGAACATCAAACCCATCTGTCAAAATAAAGCCAGCGCTCTAATGAGCACACTCAGCACTGTCTACTCCCAGGCCTTTTCTTCTCTATAAACACAATGCTCACAGTAAATGGGGGTTTAAGGCCCATCATCTTCCCAATCTGGGTTACAGTAAATGTATATACATCTACACTCTGTTTTGACCAGATCGATGTATTTATTTAGTTTTGTGATTATTTATTTTGATTATTTTTGATCTAACTACTTAATGTATTACATGTCTACAATATTCCTCAATTCACACTCCAGTGTTGATCAAACTGCCATGCAGTACAGTGGGTTGAACGCAGGCATCAATACAAAATGGTGACAAATAAACCCACGCTTTTCACATCTCTCATGGATGAATGGGATGGGAGCGGCATGCATCCATATCCTACATTACAATTATTGGATCATTTCATTATTTCAACTGATTTATTGACTGAAAATGCAGCGAGTCAAGTTTCCAAATGTGGCCACATGAGGGAAACCAACAGCCATCCAGTACAACATCAATTATTATTATTATTCTCATCTCATCTCATCTCATTATCTCTAGCCGCTTTATCCTTCTACAGGGTCGCAGGCAAGCTGGAGCCTATCCCAGCTGACTACGGGCGAAAGGCGGGGTACACCCTGGACAAGTCGCCAGGTCATCACAGGGCTGACACATAGACACAGACAACCATTCACACTCACATTCACACCACGGTCAATTTAGAGTCACCAGTTAACCTAACCTGCATGTCTTTGGACTGTGGGGGAAACCGGAGCACCCGGAGGAAACCCACGCAGACACGGGGAGAACATGCAAACTCCGCACAGAAAGGCCCTCGCCGGGCACGGGGCTCGAACCCGGACCTTCTTGCTGTGAGGCGACAGCGCTAACCACTACACCACCGTGCCGCCTAATTTATTATTATTATTATTATTATTATTATTATTATTATTATGTGTTTCTACCAGGCCTGGAATTTTGTCATTTTAGGGGCAAGGCCACTTGGCCTTTTCTGCTGTCAATTTTTTGAGGGCACCAAGGCCAAAAGCCAGGGCACCAAGGCCATAAAATAAAACAATGATTTTAAGTTCACATCTATAATGAATTTAATTTAAGGACTAATGACTCTTCTGAGGAAGATTGGAGTCTCAGTTGAAACTATCAAGCATGTAAAGAAATGTCTCCTACACTATTATGTCTGAAGATAAGAAAATATTGAACACATCTAAACTTATCAATCCATCACTCACTTCAAAAATTGTAAAACTTATTAAACCTATATCCTCCCATAATTTTTGTTCAATTGACACCGAATGTGCAAGAGCATCTTCAGACTGTACTACTACACAGATTTTTGATTAATCAAAATTGAGCCTGGAGTACGTCAAAATGTTTGACTGTAAATGGAACATATACTAGCATGCAGGCTACTGATTAACCCATAAGAGCCCAGACCGATTTCTCAATCAAGGAAAATTATTGAGGAAATAAAATGAACTAAATAGATGACAAAGAAAACATTTCTGACCTTTTATTTTTTAAAATAGCACGTTCATGTCTCAAGATCTGAAATATTAAATTGCAAATTTGCGGAACACTGCAACACTATTACACTGTTAACCCGAAAGTTCATTCTATGCAAACAGTTTGAGTAAATACCACCTTTAAAGATTAGTTTTATTGCATTACTTAAACAGTATGAGTATATGAAGAGTATATGAGACAGTCATTGGGTGTACTCATTTTTGTAATTTAAACAAACTTAAACTATCATGTTTTACCTCAGGCCACAGTGCTGCCGTGTTGTGATTGGCTCAAAACTCAAGACAAGTCTGTGCTTGTCCGTTGATGGCTACAGAGGAAGTTACGCCATTTTCTAATTTACACAGAGCAATTTAAGGTCTTTGCACTTTTGACAGCAAGCTAATTAGCATTTGTTACCGGCTACAGTCGGTACTCGGCACGTTAAAAATGGGTCAATGTTGTAACGACATAACGTTACTGTACAAGCAATGCTTATTTAACGGTAACAAACTTAAGCCCTATATGTTGAAATTCCTCTCTTATTCGTTCGTTAATTTATCACACAGTCTTACCTCAGTCAACTTCTTCCCTCCTTCTGTGAAAATTCAACGTCTCAGATGCGGACACGAGTGGGCAGGGGATGCGTTTGATTAAGTATCCTGGTTGGCTGGTGATAGATTGGTGTCATTATAGCATGTCGGAGCAGTTCATGCCAGGCTTGAGTCCGATCCACCACTGATGAGTTGCCCAAAAAGAATCCAGAATGTCATCAAAAGACGTATTTTTTTCTCAAAAGACGCAGGTGATGTTAAAGCCTATTGGCAGTCATGAGGCAGAGTACAAAACCGCAAAACCACAGGGCATCAAGGCCACTGTGGCCTTACGGCAGGTATTTTTTTCCAAGGGCACAAGGCCAAATTGAGAGGGCATGAGGGCCATGGCCCTCGTGGCCCTCGTGAAATTCCTGCCCTGGTTTCTACATTTCTCAGTATATAGATGTTAAACCGGATTTGTCCTCAGGAGCGAGCTACAACTAGTAGCCGAAGGTCCAAAGGAATTTAATTGTTTCTTCATAAGCATCATTTTCATTTTTCCAAAACTTTCCGCAATATTCTCGCTGTTCCTAACAAGGCAGTCTTTTGGATATGTTTTATTTTAATACTTATGTCGATCTTTTTAATCCATTGACCTAATTATTTGGTTCATTCTATAATTAGGGGTACATGTCATGTCCACAGGTTGTATTTATCAATTTTACGAAATATTCACTTCAAAAAATGATCAATTTTACATTGGTACACATTCTTTTTTAATTTGATACAAAACGTCAGCAAGTCCCATCGTTTATTTTGCAGAAATTGCGTATACTACATTGGAATTTTTTTTTGTGCTGTCCGATTTGTTAAAGGTCAAGGTTTGCTCTCCAAATTAACAGTAGGATGCATGTTTTTGTATATTATTTCCATCATTTTTTGTTGAAAATAACCATTAAAACATGATAAAGGTGTTTTTAAATCTATTTGACTCACTACTATATATTCAATTATTCACTTTGCGTGTGTCCGAGAAATCTCTGTCAACTGTGTTAGCCATTGGCAAACCCCCTTTAACTCAGCAATGGTTTGCTCCAAAGTCACCTGTCCAACAATAGGTGATGTCACTTCCTTCAGTGGAGGAAATTTTAACTTCAGTGTGGTCCGTCTTTTCTCCTCCTCCTCAATATTTCATCAATATTATTGTCTGCACATAGAGTGGGTTAATTGCTCGTCAACTGTGTTATCAACATGTTCGTGTGCACTTGATTTAGATATTATATTTACAACACTGTAGAGAAAGATTGTTTAAACAGACGTTGATCAAGGTCATGAGGTGACATGTTAGCACCTAGCGGCTAGCACAAGGGCCTAAAATGAAAGAAATGTCAACTGTGTTACCCATCAAGTGTCGGTGGAGTGGAAGAACATGTCTGCTTTGGCACAATCAGCTCATCAAAAGAAAAGGGCCCTGCAGCCATATGGACCCATCTATCCCCAATACTTGACCTGGTCAAGGCTTCCTCTCCCAATGTGACTGTGGTACACAGTCAGTTTTTCACAGTTTACTTAGTTTCTTTTAACTGCTATTTATTTTACTACACAAACTATGTTCAGAACACTCGTGTTTTTTCTGCTTGTTTGGGGACTTCTGTTCGTGCTCACATTGGGGCAGCCGGCGTATAGCCATGGGACTATTGTTTACACCAGGGAACTGCTGCTAGCACTCAGTAACACCGCATGCTCATACATGCACAAAAAAAACGCACACCAACATCTGGCTCATAGATACTCCTGCTCTGCAGCTCAGCATTTAATCCACTGTTTGTTTTGGGTTTTTTTGTGGCTACTGCCTCATAAAGGCGAAGCGAGGCAGTAGCCACTATGTCATCGTGTTGTAAGAATGAGTGTAACAATAGTGAAACTTCGTAACCAATCAGCACTTATCCTGATCAAGTTCGATTACCCGTTCTACTTCTTGATAAACTTCAGAACCAATCAGAACCAGAAACGGAATAAGAGAAACCTCATTATAACTTCGTAGTGTCGTAAGATAATCGGCAGATAAAAAGATAAACGAAATTCACCTCGTGGTTCACCAAGGCTACTGATTCGATACCGAGTAAGTGGTGTTCATTTTAAGAAAATTTACCTTTTTGGTTAACACGGCTTTTGTTTGGTCCTTCTGAAAGGTTAAATGAAAGGTTTTGTAAGTTTTTTTGAGCTTTTTGGCAGATAGATTGAGAAGGTGATATCAAACTTCTGCTATATGCATACATTTTTTAATTGCATTTTTTTATTTCAGAGTCTTTACACTCCACTTGTGAAACAAAATGTGCTCATTAGTTCTAAATAATGCTTTGAAGACAATTCATGAACAAGTGCTTTCGTACTATTTTGAAAATAGATCTAGTTCACAGCACTGTATTTATAACAAAATACACTAAACAAAATTGGTAACCAAAACACTCCAAGCCCTGATGCTGCTCACAGTTTGGTGATGCTTGCAAGAGATGAGACGAGTACAACCCCGATTCCAAAAAAGTTGGGACAAAGTACAAATTGTAAATAAAAACGGAATGCAATAATTTACAAATCTCAAAAACTGATATTGTATTCACAATAGAACATAGACAACATATCAAATGTCGAAAGTGAGACATTTTGAAATTTCATGCCAAATATTGGCTCATTTGAAATTTCATGACAGCAACACATCTCAAAAAAGTTGGGACAGGGGCAATAAGAGGCTGGAAAAGTTAAAGGTACAAAAAAGGAACAGCTGGAGGACCAAATTGCAACTCATTAGGTCAATTGGCAATAGGTCATTAACATGACTGGGTATAAAAAGAGCATCTTGGAGTGGCAGCAGCTCTCAGAAGTAAAGATGGGAAGAGGTTCACCAATCCCCCTAATTCTGCGCCGACAAATAGTGGAGCAATATCAGAAAGGAGTTCGACAGTGTAAAATTGCAAAGCGTTTGAACATATCATCATCTACAGTGCATAATATCATCAAAAGATTCAGAGAATCTGGAAGAATCTCTGTGCGTGAGGGTCAAGGCCAGAAAACCATACTGGGTGCTCATGATCTTCGGGCCCTTAGACGGCACTGCATCACATACAGGCATGCTTCTGTATTGGAAATCACAAAATGGGCTCAGGAATATTTCCAGAGAACATTATCTGTGAACACAATTCACCGTGCCATCCGCCGTTGCCAGCTAAAACTCGATAGTTCAAAGAAGAAGCCGTATCTAAACATGATCCAGAAGCGCAGACGTCTTCTCTGGGCCAAGGCTCATTTAAAATGGACTGTGGAAAAGTGGAAAACTGTTCTGTGGTGAGATGAATCAAAATTTGAAGTTCTTTATGAAAATCAGGGACGCCGTGTCATTCGGACTAAAGAGGAGAAGGACGACTCAAGTTGTTATCAGTGCTCAGTTCAGAAGCCTGCATCTCTGATGGTATGGGGTTGCATTAGTGCGTGTGGCATGGGCAGCTTACACATCTGGAAAGACACCATCAATGCTGAAAGGTATATCCAGGTTCTAGAGCAACATATGCTCCCATCCAGACAACGTCTCTTTCAGGGAAGACCTTGCATTTTCCAACATGACAATGCCAAACCACATACTGCATCAATTACAGCATCATGGCTGTGTAGAAGAAGGGTCCGGGTACTGAACTGGCCAGCCTGCAGTCCAGATCTTTCACCCATAGAAAACATTTGGCGCATCATAAAATGGAAGATACGACAAAAAAGACCTAAGACAGTTGAGCAACTAGAATCCTACATTAGACAAGAATGGGTTAACATTCCTATCCCTAAACTTGAGCAACTTGTCTCCTCAGTCCCCAGACGTTTACAGACTGTTGTAAAGAGAAAAGGGGATGTCTCACAGTGGTAAACATGGCCTTGTCCCAACTTTTTTGAGATGTGTTGTCATGATATTTAAAATCACCTAATTTTTCTCTTTAAATGATAAATTTTCTCAGTTTAAACATTTGATATTTCATTTATGTTCTATTCTGAATAAAATATGGAATTTTGAAACTTCCACATCATTGCATTCCGTTTTTATTTACAATTTGTACTTTGTCCCAACTTTTTTGGAATCAGGGTTGTAGAATTGATAACATGTATATATGCTATATTTACTGTATGGACATGGGATCAGAAAACTATTTTTTTGTAAGCAGTAGCCACATGGACCTATAGGGTACCTATTTTTTTTCTTCTCCATTACCGTTTGCGATGTGTTTCCTTGTCGAAACACATCGCAATGAGTCATGTTATTGGTTGCATTTGAAGCAGGAAATTTTACATCCAATCACAATAACGATGTTAACAAATAAATCAGACAGTGCACAGGAATTTTAGTGAAATCCCCAGAGTTGTGGTCTTGACCGGTCTTGAGATAAAATCTCGAGTCCTCCATGTCTGAGACCAGACAAGATTGAGTAAAAATGTGGTCAATTCCGAGACGTGACCGAAACCTTCAAAAAGTGGTCTTGAGATCAGTCTCGAGTTCTACAACACTAGATTAAACCATAGGTTCATAAAATGTTTCTAAATCTTCGGTGTTGCATTTATATTTTTGTTCACTGGAGAAACAGGAAGTTCTTTGAAACTGTTTCCATCTCTCCTGGTAATTGTAGAGCATTGTGTAACCAACAGATGGCAGCAAATGGAGTTGGGGAGAAAAAATAGATTGAATATAAGATCAAGTCCCTCTTTAAATGAATGAGGAGAGAAACATAGCATGGCTGCACTTTCAGTGGCCACTGGGATACAAAACAATTGTGTGCTTGCATTAGTGCAAAAACACGATTGGTTTAATATGATTCCCAGTTCGGTAAGAAGATTGGTTTTTGAGGACAGGGGAAAAAATACCTGAAGGTTTTTCAGGTTCTCGGTTGTTCCAAAAGTCACAGAAAGAGCAGCAATGGCAGCTCAACGTTTATTCACTTCTCAGTCCAAGAAATCAAGCATTGTTTTTGCCTGGTCTTGAACCAGGATCCTTTCACATGTGAGACAAATGTGATAACCACAACACTACAGCAAGCATGCTAATTTGCTGTTACCTGGGCTGCAACACTAGAAGCAATCCCACTTAAGCACTTGTCCCCAGTGTTGGCTGGATTGTGGTTAGCGTAGCTGCCTTCTAAGTGGGTGACCTGGGTTCGATTCCTAGCCAAGGCATGTCCTTTCATGCCAATATCTCATTGCTACAATGAAAGGCACTGGGACAAAACACTGGGAAGGAATCAGTTGCCTGTCATGACCTTGTTTGGATGTGACTGAGGGCTACTCCTTCTGCTGTTCACAGGGCTGAATGATTTTGGTTTTCACCTGGGCCAACTTGTCCTGTGAAAAAAACGTGAAGTACACGAGTGTGATTTTCTTTCGTTGGCGACACGCTACTTTTTCCACAAACGGGAAACTGTACAGTCACTGTTTTAGATTTAACAAGCAAAAGTGTCTACATGTTGGCTGGTCTAAAGCAAATACTTGTTGATACATGATCGAAAGTCAGTGCAATTTTGCTGAGTTCTGATGCTGTGTGCAGCCCTGTTGACTTGACACCACTCCATAAATGAGGAAGGATGTTGTATTTGAGAACACCACCTCCTTATGATGAATTGCAATTTCTATGCTTCCACAGCCAGTGGAAATGTAGAGAATGCTTGTTTGTTTGTTTGTTTTTTACAGCAGCCGTTATCTCCCTTGGTGGAAAACCAGAAAGGCAGAGAAACCGTTCCAACCAGGTTTTGTCCTGATGACCATTTGCATGGAGGAGATCATGACAACCGCTAATCTACCAAAAGTTGTCCAGTCCTGACAAGGGTCGGTCTTTCTGGCTGTTTGGAGAGTGCCCATCTTGACTACTTCTCTTTTGACATGCTCAAGAACACTCTGGGCTGAAACTGACTTGAGACTACCTTATATGACTAAAGCTAGCTGAACTGACTACAACAAAGGGACAAAGTTGAACTGAATTGAATGGACCAAAGAAAACCTGAACTTCATTGCATGTATAGAAATATTTTTTTGTATTGCAAGTGAATGGTGTTAAAAACCCATAAACTGTTACGTTGGTCAAACTGTGAAACACTGTTAAAGCATTTATTGTCGTATTGAATGCTCTCAGTATGGTATCCATATATTAGTTAACACAAGAATGCCAGCTTAGTGAGAGAACTCTTAATTGGTTTAATCTTTTTTTTTTTTTGAAGAGACTTTTTTTTTAATATAATGTATTTTAAGTTAAAGGTCCCATGGCATGAAATTTTCACTTTCTGAGTTTTTTTAACGTTAAAATGAGTTCCTCTGCCCTTCTTAAGTCACCCCAGTGGCTAGAAATGTCATAATGTGTAAACCAAACTATGCCCACCCTTTGTCAGCATTTGAGAATGGCGCGTCAAAATGGCGCGTTGATAGGCTCTTCCCTTTACTACGTCAGCAAGGGAGATGATCCCCACGCCCCCCCTCTGGATTCCCACCCACTGTATGGATTGCCCGCCCAGCTCAAAAATTGCCACCATAGATACGTCACTTCAATTTTGTAGTGAGGAGACCCTAGAGGACACAACAACATGGCACCACCTAAGCGAGCGAAACATGGAAATTGCGCTGTACATGGATGTGACAACACAGAAAGGAGTCTGTTTTTACTGCCGACGGGAGAGCCCCTGAAGACGCAGTGGCGTAATTTTATTTACTCCAATAATACGCCGTCGAGTCTACCTAAGACGGTGTATGTTTGTCGGAAGCATTTTCCTGATGAATGTTTCCACAACTTGGGACAGTACAGGGCAGGTTTTGCACATCAACTGTCACTGAAGCCTGGGTCCATACCAAGCATCCCTGCCGCATCAGCCACAAACACCGAACAAGTAAGTAAGTGTATAACTGTTAAGTCGTTTTGCCGTGTTTTAAAATTGGTGCGTTAGCCTTGCAATGGCTACATTAGCTGTGCAGCTAACTGCTTCCTGCAGTTAGCCAGGTACTCTGCGCTACAAAACCAAAAAGCATGCAGCATGCTCTGTTAAACTGAGTTTAGTCTGGAAATTGACTGTAACTTATGAGCTTATGTTTGACTATTGCTCCGCAATGCATGTCTTCTGTTGGATAAGCGATATGTTGCTGTAGTTGCTGCTTCTATCCTCTTTGGTTATGGAGTGCGTGTTCAAGCCTAGGTTATTATACGTTCGTAAACTACCACTCCGAACACTCTCACTCATGCCCGCAGCTTGGTCAAGCCCCTCCCCCCATGGCCCGCCCCCACCCTCTACCCTTCCCCGCCTCCATGCTTCTCATTAGCAAAACGACGCACTGGGAAAAGGGCTAAAATGGGGCTTTCTCCCAGGAGGCTATATCTACGTGCCAAGGGTTCATTTCGAGAAAGGCTGCGGATATAACATCCGGAAACCTCCACGAGCCCGTTTAAAGCATCAACAAACCACCATGCCATGGGTCCTTTAAAATACCTTGTGGCTCCAGTTCCTTATTATGTCCATCATTTTCTCTTTTAACCCCTCCTACGAAGGTAGACACTGGTCTTATACAATTGAGTATTCTATGAGCCTTAGGTGGGTTACATTAGGGTTAAAAGGATTGCTGTCAGCTGAACACAGGTTTACTATTGATAGAATTGCTCATTGTAGCCATTTTTATTTCACTGTTGACCAATATTTTAAATATGCTAATTGCTTTATATGCTTTTAATAAGCTGAAACTCATTAAGGGTGATTTGTTAAAAGACGAAGCTTAGTGCTGAATTCATTAAATGATCTGAAGACTTCACTGAATAAAAAGATCACACGAACATCTCTTCAAAGGAGCTCTGCGCTAAGGTAAGAATATATTTCTTGTTCTAGCGTAACTCTTTAAGGGACTGTCTCTTATGCCTCAGCTGAGCACAATTTACCTTTACACATAAAAGTTTATCTGGTACTACTAGACTTAGATAAATTGCAATGAGGATCAGTCACTATACATGAGAGTGCCACAGAGGTACTTCACCCAGACAGTATATCGGGCCTCAAAGGTACTTTGGGAACTTTGGAAACAATTGTCAACACCTCACCTGAACAACTTCCTTTTGAATTTTGAATGGGAACTGTCAGTGAAATAATCTCTTCATTTCTGGGATGAATTCCTTTCGTTTCTGTCTAACTGCCTCAGAAAAGTCTTCGTTAATGAATATGTGACTGCCCCTAAGGTACTTCGCACGTTGGAGGATGGCTTCTTTATCCTTGAACCGCAGTAACTTGGCTACAATTGATCATGGGCGTGCATCAGGCTGGAAGCATCCATTTCTGTGAGCCCGTTCGATTTCAGTCTTCTTTGGATCTAGCTGCGGTTTGTCTTTCAGGAGGCTTCTTATCTTTTGTTCACACTCTTCCCATGATTCTTCCTTAACGTCAGTTATGCCATCTATCAAAATGTTGTTACGCTGGGTCTGGTTTTCCAGATAGTCTGTTTTGTTGTGATTTGAGGTTATGTTGGCTTTCAGTTGCAATATCTCTGATTCGATCTCTTTGATTCTCTACTCCTGTTGGTGAGAATTAGTGTGCATATCTTCAATGTCTTTTTGCGAGTACTGCAGACTGACCTTGATTTCTTGGACTTCGCGTATGAGGTCGTCAAATCTTTTGTTGTGGCATTCCAGTGCTGTTTCCATAAAAGATCTGAAATTCTTCTGTTGCAGTCCAAGCATGCTGTTGAAGACTTCCTTTTGATTGTCTAGTAGATCTTTTAGTGTGGACATAGAAACAAGCTCATCGTCTTGGATACCACCTTTCCTCCTAGACATGTTGGATTGTCAGTGGGAGGGGGGTGCACTGAAACAACAACAAAAATGCGCGGCAGACAACTGGAAGAAGAAAATGGCACAAGGAAAAAGCAGAACTTGTAAGAACAGAATCTGTAGGATTTCAGGGAGACCTACCGGCGGGGGCTCCACTGAGGGAGCCCACTGTGGTGATTCAGCTTTGCTGATTGCTGGATAATAATGGCTTTACCCTTTGTTGTATCACTATGGAGTCACCCTGGAAATGATGCTCCTTCAAATTTTGATGTGAGGAAGAGTAGATTTCCCAATTTTTCGATACTGGACAGTCCTAAAGGATCTCCATTTCCTTCTTTAATGCGAAACCACGAAAAACATCAAAACACCCACGAGCTCAATTCGCGCGCTCTCTCACATCTTTACGACTTTATGACTTTTTATTGTAAAAGGCATGTTTGAGGAATTATTAAATATTACTATGCACAATAAACAAAGGCCAAAAAAACAATGGTTAAAACTAAAACAATATGAAATTTATCAGTCCATTACTAATACACTGCAACCCTGCTATAACAAACTCCTTGGGGGACGTCCTCCTTGAGGGAAGTTCGTAATCCTGAAATGGAGCCACTTCTCACACCAAACACTCACGTTATATGCAAAATTTTAGGCACATTCTCCTTATCATGAATTTCTCCTTTTGAGTCACTATCACAGTACATTGACTGAGTTAAAAGATCATGAATGGAGGTGATGATTTCTTCGTCTGTTATGGCAATGATGGAGGTTACCGGTGTATCATTGTCAGTGTCCACCCCACTGACTCGCTATGCTTTCTAAATCTTCACCATTCAGTTTGTTCATGTGTTGCAAATAACCGATGATGTCATTTATGTCATGCCGCGGGGCTGGGCAGGGGTATAAAATGTCACCAGTGTGTTAAGTTTAGCAGTATCAGCAGTCATTTAATCCTTTTATCGAGCTCTTGATCACCGTTCTCAATAATTGTTAATGATCAACACCTAGGCTGGTTAAGCCTTTGTTTTGTGATGTTAACACATATTGTTAACATGACTGCTGACTTGATTACTTATTGTTTGTCTCTGGTGGGAAGAGGAGCGCATAGCCCACTGTGTCATGTAAGCAGACAGATATAATTGCAAGAAGAGTGTTTATTTCCAAACAGGCAGGCAAACAGGTCAAAAATGTAAGATAAAGGCAGGGTCATGAAACGGGCAATGATCAAGTGAGGCATGAACAGAATATGGTAGAGGCAAATATGAAAGGCAGAGTCGAAATACACAAAACAAAGTCAAAACCAGAAAGGTAATGCATTCAAAGATTCAAAGATTTTTTATTGTCAATTCACTATATATCCAAGACATATAGGAGAATCGAAATGCCATTTCTCTCTCACCTGACTTGTAAAAACAGATAAAGATTACAAAAAAAAAACATTTTAAGAAAAACAATATATATAAATATGGATAAAAATACACTCTAAAATCAAACAATGTACAAAATAGCAGTAGTGCAAATACAGTACAATATCTAATGGAGAAATATATTTTAAGTTCGTTTCTTAGACAAGGATTTTTTTTTTAAGCTTGTTACCTCGTTAAAAAAAAAAAATCCTTGTCTAAGAAACGAACTTAAAATATCTGTAATAGTTAGACATAATGAACATCCACTACATATCTAATGGAGAAGGTGCTTAGAAGAGCATCTTATGAGGTGTATATGAACAGTAGTGCAAATGAGCAATAGTAGCAGATACAGCAGTAATGCAAATGTTTGTAGTGTGACGTGCAAGTGGATAAGACAGTTTCTTGTGTGAATGAATGTGTTACAGACCAAGGGTAGGGGGTAGGTAGTGGACAGAGTTCAGCATCCTGACAGCCTGGTGGATGAAGCTGTTCAGCAGTTTTGTGGAGCAGGCCTGGAGGCTCCGGTACCTTTGCCCTGAGGGCAGGAGGTTGAAAAGTGAGTATGAAGGGTGGGAGGTGTCACCAGTGATGCTGATGGCTCTGCGGGTGAGATGGGAGTGATAGATGTCCGTAGGGGAGGGCTGAGGGGTACCAATGATCTTGCTGTCCGTGTTCACTATGTGTTGCAGAGTCTTCCGGCAGGAGGCACTGCAGCCTCCATACCACGCAGTGATGCAGCCAGTGAGGACACTCTCAATGGTGCCCCTGTAGAATGAGCACATGATGGGGGGTGGGACTCGTGCACTCCTCAGTTTGCAAAGGAAGTAGAGGCGAGTTTGAACCTTCTTGGCCAGCGATGCAGTGTTGTTGGACCAGGAGAGGTCCTCAGCGATGTGCACCCCTAGGAATTTGGTGCTGCTCACCCTCTCCACTGCAGCACCATCGATGGTCAGAGGGGGATGATATGAGTGACCTCTCCTGAAGTCGACTACAATCTCTTTGGTCTTCTCCACGTTCAGGAAGAGATTGTTGTCTTTACTCCACTTGACCAGTTGGCTCACCTCATTCCTGTAGTTGGCGTCATTGTTGTTAGTGATGAGGCCCACCACAGTTATGTCATCCGCAAACTTGATGATGTGGTTGGTGCTGTAGATTGGTACACAGTCATGAGTCAGCAGGGTGAAGAGCAGCGGGCTGAGCACACACCCTTGTGGGGCCCCCCATGATGGTCCTAGCGGTGTTGCTGCCGACCCAAACATTCTGTGGCCTCCCTGTAAGAAAGTCTAGCACCCAGTTAAAAAGAGAGGTGTTGACTCCCAAATGTCCGAGTTTTTGTATTAGCTGCTGAGAAATTATTGTGTTGAATGCCGAACTGTAATCCAAGAACAGCATTTGCACGTAGGTGTTCTTTGAGTTCAGGTGAGTGAGGGCTGGGTGGAGAGCGGCGGAGATAGCATCCTCTATGGACCTGTTTGACCTATATGTAAACTGGAACGGGTCATGAGAGGGAGGGAGGATGGACTTGATGTTCTGCATGACCAGTCGCTCAAAGCACTTCATGATGATGGAAGTCAGTGTTACGGGCCGATAGTCATTATAGCTGGATGGGAGGGGCTTCTTTGGCACTGATGTTATGGTTGTAGCTTTGAAACACATTGGGACAGCAGCTTGGTTCAGGAAGATTTTAAAGATG